>NC_142591.1:13501200-13801200 GCF_965207765.1 Zootoca vivipara | reverse complement strand
GAATAAAATCAGGCCTCGACAACTTAACCTGCGGAAAAAACTTTTTTTTGAAAAAAATCCCTGACCGGCGGGTCAGAATTTCACCAAAAATCTGATGTTACCCGATTCACTCAAAAACGGTGCCAATCTGTTGCAAAGAGTCTCCTGATACGTTTGGCGTTGGATACAGAAGGGTTTTTATCATAGGGAATAAAATCAGGCCTCGACAACTTAACCTGCGGGAAAAAAAATTTTTGAAAAAAATCCCTGACCGGCCTGTCAGAATTTCACCAAAAATCTGACGTTACCCAATTCACTCAAAAACGGTGCCAAACTGTTGCAAAGACTCCCCTGATACGTATGACGGTGGATACAGAAGGGTTTTTATCATTGGGAATAAAATCAGGCCTCGACAACTTAACCTGCGGAAAAACTTTTTTTTGAAAAAAATCCCTGACCGGCGGGTCAGAATTTCACCAAAAATCTGACGTTACCCGATTCACTCAAAAACGGTGCCAAACTGTTGCAAAGACTCCCCTGATACGTTTGACGGTGGATACGGAAGTGTTTTTATCATAGGGAATAAAATCAGGCCTCGACAACTTAACCTGCGGAGAAAACTTTTTTTTGAAAAAAATCCCTGACCAGCGGGTCAGAATTTCACCAAAAATCTGACGTTACCCGATTCACTCAAAAATGGTGCCAAACTGTTGCAAAGCCTCTCCTGATACGTTTGGCGGTGGATACAGAAGGGTTTTTATCATAGGGAATGAAATCAGGCCTCGACAACTTAACCTGCGGAAAAAAAATTTTTTTGAAAAAAAAACCTGACCGGCGGGTCAGAATTTCACCAAAAATCTGACGTTACCCGATTCACTCAAAAATGGTGCCAAACTGTTGCAAAGACTCTCCTGATACGTTTGGCGGTGGATACAGAAGGGTTTTTATCATAGGGAAGAAAATCAGGCCTTGACAAATTAACCTGCGGAAAAACTTTTTTTTGAAAAAAATCCCTGACCGGCGGGTCAGAATTTCACCAAAAATCTGACGTTACCCGATTCACTCAAAAATGCTGCCAAACTGTTGCAAAGACTCCCCTGATACGTTTGACGGTGGATACAGACGGGTTTTTATCATAGGGAATAAAATCTGGCCTCGACAACTTAACCTGCGGAAAAACTTTTTTTTGAAAAAAATCCCTGACCGGCGGGTCAGAATTTCACCAAAAATCTGACGTTACCCTATTCACTCAAAAATGGTGCCAAACTGTTGCAAAGACTCCCCTGATACATTTGGCGGTGGATACGGAAGGGTTTTTATCATAGGGAATAAAATCAGGCCTCGACAACTTAACCTGCGGAAAAACTGTTTTTTGAAAAAAATCCCTAACCGGCGGGTCAGAATTTCACCAAATATCTGACGTTACCCGATTCACTCAAAAATGGTGCCAAACTGTTGTAAAGACTCCCCTGATACGTTTGGCGGTGGATACAGGAGGGTTTTTATCATAGGGAATAAAATCAGGCCTCGACAACTTAACCTGCGGAAAAATTTTTTTTTGAAAAAAATCCCTGACCGGCCTGTCAGAATTTCACCAAAAATCTGACGTTACCCAATTCACTCAAAAACGGTGCCAAACTGTTTCAAAGACTCCCCTGATACGTATGACGGTGGATACAGAAGGGTTTTTATCATTGGGAATAAAATCAGGCCTCGACAACTTAACCTGCGGAAAAACTTTTTTTTGAAAAAAATCCCTGACCAGCGGGTCAGAATTTCACCAAAAATCTGACGTTACCCGATTCACTCAAAAACGGTGCCAAACTGTTGCAAAGACTCCCCTGATACGTTTGACGGTGGATACGGAAGTGTTTTTATCATAGGGAATAAAATCAGGCCTCGACAACTTAACCTGCGGAGAAAACTTTTTTTTGAAAAAAATCCCTGACCAGCGGGTCAGAATTTCACCAAAAATCTGACGTTACCCGATTCACTCAAAAATGATGCCAAACTGTTGCAAAGCCTCTCCTGATACGTTTGGCGGTGGATACAGAAGGGTTTTTATCATAGGGAATGAAATCAGGCCTCGACAACTTAACCTGCGGGAAAAAAATTTTTTTGAAAAAAAAACCTGACCGGCGGGTCAGAATTTCACCAAAAATCTGACGTTACCCGATTCACTCAAAAATGGTGCCAAACTGTTGCAAAGACTCTCCTGATACGTTTGGCGGTGGATACAGAAGGGTTTTTATCATAGGGAAGAAAATCAGGCCTTGACAAATTAACCTGCGGAAAAACTTTTTTTTGAAAAAAATCCCTGACCGGCGGGTCAGAATTTCACCAAAAATCTGACGTTACCCGATTCACTCAAAAATGGTGCCAAACTGTTGCAAAGACTCCCCTGATACGTTTGACGGTGGATACAGACGGGTTTTTATCATAGGGAATAAATTCTGGCCTCGACAACTTAACCTGCGGAAAAACTTTTTTTTGAAAAAAATCCCTGACCGGCGGGTCAGAATTTCACCAAAAATCTGACGTTACCCTATTCACTCAAAAATGGTGCCAAACTGTTGCAAAGACTCCCCTGATACGTTTGGCGGTGGATACGGAAGGGCTTTTATCATAGGGAATAAAATCAGGCCTCGACAACTTAACCTGCGGAAAAACTTTTTTTTGAAAAAAATCCCTGACCAGCGGGTCAGAATTTCACCAAAAATCTGACGTTACCCGATTCACTCAAAAATGATGCCAAACTGTTGCAAAGCCTCTCCTGATACGTTTGGCGGTGGATACAGAAGGGTTTTTATCATAGGGAATGAAATCAGGCCTCGACAACTTAACCTGCGGAAAAAAAAATTTTTTGAAAAAAAAACCTGACCGGCGGGTCAGAATTTCACCAAAAATCTGACGTTACCCGATTCACTCAAAAATGGTGCCAAACTGTTGCAAAGACTCTCCTGATACGTTTGGCGGTGGATACAGAAGGGTTTTTATCATAGGGAAGAAAATCAGGCCTTGACAAATTAACCTGCGGAAAAACTTTTTTTTGAAAAAAATCCCTGACCGGCGGGTCAGAATTTCACCAAAAATCTGACGTTACCCGATTCACTCAAAAATGGTGCCAAACTGTTGCAAAGACTCCCCTGATACGTTTGACGGTGGATACAGACGGGTTTTTATCATAGGGAATAAATTCTGGCCTCGACAACTTAACCTGCGGAAAAACTTTTTTTTGAAAAAAATCCCTGACCGGCGGGTCAGAATTTCACCAAAAATCTGACGTTACCCTATTCACTCAAAAATGGTGCCAAACTGTTGCAAAGACTCCCCTGATACGTTTGGCGGTGGATACGGAAGGGCTTTTATCATAGGGAATAAAATCAGGCCTCGACAACTTAACCTGCGGAAAAACTGTTTTTTGAAAAAAATCCCTGACCGGCGGGGTCAGAATTTCACAAAAAATCTGACGTTACCCTATTCACTCAAAAATGGTGCCAAACTGTTGCAAAGACTCCCCTGATACGTTTGGCGGTGGATACAGGAGGGTTTTTATCATAGGGAATAAAATCAGGCCTCGACAACTTAACCTGCGGAAAAATTTTTTTTTGAAAAAAATCCCTGACCGGCCTGTCAGAATTTCACCAAAAATCTGACGTTACCCAATTCACTCAAAAACGGTGCCAAACTGTTGCAAAGACTCCCCTGATACGTATGACGGTGGATACAGAAGGGTTTTTATCATTGGGAATAAAATCAGGCCTCGACAACTTAACCTGCGGAAAAACTTTTTTTTGAAAAAAATCCCTGACCAGCGGGTCAGAATTTCACCAAAAATCTGACGTTACCCGATTCACTCAAAAACGGTGCCAAACTGTTGCAAAGACTCCCCTGATACGTTTGACGGTGGATACGGAAGTGTTTTTATCATAGGGAATAAAATCAGGCCTCGACAACTTAACCTGCGGAGAAAACTTTTTTTTGAAAAAAATCCCTGACCAGCGGGTCAGAATTTCACCAAAAATCTGACGTTACCCGATTCACTCAAAAATGGTGCCAAACTGTTGCAAAGCCTCTCCTGATACGTTTGGCGGTGGATACAGAAGGGTTTTTATCATAGGGAATGAAATCAGGCCTCGACAACTTAACCTGCGGGAAAAAAATTTTTTGAAAAAAAAACCTGACCGGCGGGTCAGAATTTCACCAAAAATCTGACGTTACCCAATTCACTCAAAAATGGTGCCAAACTGTTGCAAAGACTCTCCTGATACGTTTGGCGGTGGATACAGAAGGGTTTTTATCATAGGGAAGAAAATCAGGCCTTGACAAATTAACCTGCGGAAAAACTTTTTTTTGAAAAAAATCCCTGACCGGCGGGTCAGAATTTCACCAAAAATCTGACGTTACCCGATTCACTCAAAAATGGTGCCAAACTGTTGCAAAGACTCCCCTGATACGTTTGACGGTGGATACAGACGGGTTTTTATCATAGGGAATAAAATCTGGCCTCGACAACTTAACCTGCGGAAAAACTTTTTTTTGAAAAAAATCCCTGACCGGCGGGTCAGAATTTCACCAAAAATCTGACGTTACCCTATTCACTCAAAAATGGTGCCAAACTATTGCAAAGACTCCCCTGATACGTTTGGCGGTGGATACGGAAGGGTTTTTATCATAGGGAATAAAATCAGGCCTCGACAACTTAACCTGCGGAAAAACTGTTTTTTGAAAAAAATCCCTGACCGGCGGGTCAGAATTTCACCAAATATCTGACGTTACCCGATTCACTCAAAAACGGTGCCAAACTGTTGCAAAGACTCCCCTGATACGTTTGACGGTGGATACGGAAGGGCTTTTATCATAGGGAATAAAATCAGGCCTCGACAACTTAACCTGCGGAAAAACTGTTTTTTGAAAAAAATCCCTGACCGGCGGGTCAGAATTTCACCAAAAATCTGACGTTACCCTATTCACTCAAATACGGTGCCAAACTGTTGCAAAGACTCCCCTTATACGTTTGGCGGTGGATACGGAAGGGTTTTTATCATAGGGAATAAAATCAGGCCTCGACAACTTAACCTGCGGAAAAAACTTTTTTTTGAAAAAAAATCCCTGACCGGCGGGTCAGAATTTCACCAAAAATTTGATGTTACCTGATTCACTCAAAAACGGTGCCAATCTGTTGCAAAGACTGCCCTGATACGTTTGACGGTGGATACAGAAGGGTTTTTATCATAGGGAATAAAATCAGGCCTCGACAACTTAACCTGCGGAGAAAACTTTTTTTTGAAAAAAATCCCTGACCGGCGGGTCAGAATTTCACCAAAAATCTGACGTTACCCGATTCACTCAAAAATGGTGCCAAACTGTTGCAAAGACTCCCCTGATACGTTTGACGGTGGATACAGACGGGTTTTTATCATAGGGAATAAAATCAGGCCTCGACAACTTAACCTGCGGAAAAACTTTTCTTTGAAAAAAATCCCTGACCGGCGGGTCAGAATTTCACCAAAAATCTGACGTTACCCTATTCACTCAAAAACGGTGCCAAACTGTTGCAAAGACTCCCCTGATACGTTTGGCGGTGGATACGGAAGGGTTTTTATCATAGGGAATAAAATCAGGCCTCGACAACTTAACCTGCGGAAAAACTGTTTTTTGAAAAAAATCCCTGACCGGCGGGTCAGAATTTCACCAAAAATCTGACGTTACCCGATTCACTCAAAAACGGTGCCAAACTGTTGCAAAGACTCCCCTGATACGTTTGGCGGTGGATACAGACGGGTTTTTATCATAGGGAATAAAATCAGGCCTCGACAACTTAATCTGCGGAAAAACTTTTTTTTGAAAAAAATCCCTGACCGGCGGGTCAGAATTTCACCAAAAATCTGATGTTACCCGATTCACTCAAAAATGGTGCCAAACTGTTGCAAAGACTCTCCTGATACGTTTGGCGGTGGATACAGAAGGGTTTTTATCATAGGGAAGAAAACCAGGCCTTGACAAATTAACCTGCGGAAAAACTTTTTTTTGAAAAAAATCCCTGACCGGCGGGTCAGAATTTCACCAAAAATCTGACGTTACCCGATTCACTCAAAAACGGTGCCAAACTGTTGCAAAGACTCCCCTGATACGTTTGCCGGTGGATAAAGAAGGGTTTTTATCATAGGGAATAAAATCAGGCCTCGACAACTTAACCTGCGGAAAAAACTTTTTTTTGAAAAAAATCCCTGACCGGCGGGTCAGAATTTCACCAAAAATCTGACGTTACCCTATTCACTCAAAAACGGTGCCAAACTGTTGCAAAGACTCCCCTGATACGTTTGGCGGTGGATACGGAAGGGTTTTTATCATAGGGAATAAAATCAGGCCTCGACAACTTAACCTGCGGAAAAAACTTTTTTTTGAAAAAAATCCCTGACCGGCGGGTCAGAATTTCACCAAAAATCTGATGTTACCCGATTCACTCAAAAACGGTGCCAATCTGTTGCAAAGACTCTCCTGATACGTTTGGCGTTGGATACAGAAGGGTTTTTATCATAGGGAATAGAATCAGGCCTCGACAACTTAACCTGCGGAAAAACTTTTTTTTGAAAAAAATCCCTGACCGGCGGGGTCAGAATTTCACAAAAAATCTGACGTTACCCTATTCACTCAAAAATGGTGCCAAACTGTTGCAAAGACTCTCCTGATACGTTTGGCGGTGGATACAGAAGGGTTTTTATCATAGGGAAGAAAATCAGGCCTCGACAAATTAACCTGCGGAAAAACTTTTTTTAAAAAAAAATCCCTGACCGGCGGGTCAGAATTTCACCAAAAATCTGACGTTACCCGATTCACTCAAAAACGGTGCCAAACTGTTGCAAAGACTCCCCTGATACGTTTGGCGGTGGATACAGGGGGGTTTTTATCATAGGGAATAAAATCAGGCCTCGACAACTTAACCTGCGGAAAAAAATTTTTTTGAAAAAAACTCCCTGACCGGCCTGTCAGAATTTCACCAAAAATCTGACGTTACCCAATTCACTCAAAAACGGTGCCAAACTGTTGCAAAAACTCCCCTGATACGTATGACGGTGGATACAGAAGGGTTTTTATCATAGGGAATAGAATCAGGCCTCGACAACTTAACCTGCGGAAAAACTTTTTTTTGAAAAAAATCCCTGACCGGCGGGGTCAGAATTTCACAAAAAATCTGATGTTACCCTATTCACTCAAAAATGGTGCCAAACTGTTGCAAAGACTCTCCTGATACGTTTGGCGGTGGATACAGAAGGGTTTTTATCATAGGGAAGAAAATCAGGCCTCGACAAATTAACCTGCGGAAAAACTTTTTTTTGAAAAAAATCCCTGACCGGCGGGTCAGAATTTCACCAAAAATCTGACGTTACCCGATTCACTCAAAAACGGTGCCAAACTGTTGCAAAGACTCCCCTGATACGTTTGGCGGTGGATACAGGAGGGTTTTTATCATAGGGAATAAAATCAGGCCTCGACAACTTAACCTGCGGAAAAAAATTTTTTTGAAAAAAACTCCCTGACCGGCCTGTCAGAATTTCACTAAAAATCTGACGTTACCCGATTCACTCAAAAATGGTGCCAAACTGTTGCAAAGCCTCTCCTGATACGTTTGGCGGTGGATACAGAAGGGTTTTTATCATAGGGAATGAAATCAGGCCTCGACAACTTAACCTGCGGGAAAAAAAAAAATTTGAAAAAAAAACCTGACCGGCGGGTCAGAATTTCACCAAAAATCTGACGTTACCCGATTCACTCAAAAATGGTGCCAAACTGTTGCAAAGACTCTCCTGATACGTTTGGCGGTGGATACAGAAGGGTTTTTATCATAGGGAAGAAAATCAGGCCTTGACAAATTAACCTGCGGAAAAACTTTTTTTTGAAAAAAATCCCTGACCGGCGGGTCAGAATTTCACCAAAAATCTGACGTTACCCGATTCACTCAAAAATGGTGCCAAACTGTTGCAAAGACTCCCCTGATACGTTTGACGGTGGATACAGACGGGTTTTTATCATAGGGAATAAAATCTGGCCTCGACAACTTAACCTGCGGAAAAACTTTTTTTTGAAAAAAATCCCTGACCGGCGGGTCAGAATTTCACCAAAAATCTGACGTTACCCTATTCACTCAAAAATGGTGCCAAACTGTTGCAAAGACTCCCCTGATACGTTTGGCGGTGGATACGGAAGGGTTTTTATCATAGGGAATAAAATCAGGCCTCGACAACTTAACCTGCGGAAAAACTGTTTTTTGAAAAAAATCCCTGACCGGCGGGTCAGAATTTCACCAAATATCTGACGTTACCCGATTCACTCAAAAACGGTGCCAAACTGTTGCAAAGACTCCCCTGATACGTTTGACGGTGGATACAGACGGGTTTTTATCATAGGGAAGAAAATCAGGCCTCGACAACTTAACCTGCGGAAAAACTTTTTTTTGAAAAAAACCCCTGACCGGCGGGTCAGAATTTCACCAAAAATCTGACGTTACCCTATTCACTCAAATACGGTGCCAAACTGTTGCAAAGACTCCCCTTATACGTTTGGCGGTGGATACGGAAGGGTTTTTATCATAGGGAATAAAATCAGGCCTCGACAACTTAACCTGCGGAATAAACTTTTTTTTGAAAAAAAATCCCTGACCGGCGGGTCAGAATTTCACCAAAAATTTGATGTTACCTGATTCACTCAAAAACGGTGCCAATCTGTTGCAAAGACTGCCCTGATACGTTTGGCGGTGGATACCGACGGGTTTTTATCATAGGGAATAAAATCAGGCCTCGACAACTTAACCTGCGGAAAAACTTTTTTTTGAAAAAAATCCCTGACCGGCGGGTCAGAATTTCACCAAAAATCTGATGTTACCCGATTCACTCAAAAATGGTGCCAAACTGTTGCAAAGACTCTCCTGATACGTTTGGCGGTGGATACAAAAGGGTTTTTATCATAGGGAAGAAAACCAGGCCTTGACAAATTAACCTGCGGAAAAACTTTTTTTTGAAAAAAATCCCTGACCGGCGGGTCAGAATTTCACCAAAAATCTGACGTTACCCGATTCACTCAAAAATGGTGCCAAACTGTTGCAAAGACTCCCCTGATACGTTTGACGGTGGATACAGACGGGTTTTTATCATAGGGAAGAAAATCAAGCCTTGACAACATAACCTGCGGAAAAACTTTTTTTTGAAAAAAATCCCTGACCGGCGGGTCAGAATTTCACCAAAAATCTGACGTTACCCTATTCACTCAAAAACGGTGCCAAACTGTTGCAAAGACTCCCCTGATACGTTTGGCGGTGGATACGGAAGGGTTTTTATCATAGGGAATAAAATCAGGCCTCGACAACTTAACCTGCGGAAAAAACTTTTTTTTGAAAAAAATCCCTGACCGGCGGGTCAGAATTTCACCAAAAATCTGATGTTACCCGATTCACTCAAAAACGGTGCCAATCTGTTGCAAAGACTCTCCTGATACGTTTGGCGTTGGATACAGAAGGGTTTTTATCATAGGGAATAAAATCAGGCCTCGACAACTTAACCTGCGTAAAAACTTTTTTTTGAAAAAAATCCCTGACCGGCGGGTCAGAATTTCACCAAAAATCTGACGTTACCCAATTCACTCAAAAACGGTGCCAAACTGTTGCAAAGACTCCCCTGATACGTATGACGGTGGATACAGAAGGGTTTTTATCATTGGGAATAAAATCAGGCCTCGACAACTTAACCTGTGGAAAAAACTTTTTTTTGAAAAAAATCCCTGACCGGCGGGTCAGAATTTCACCAAAAATCTGATGTTACCCGATTCACTCAAAAACGGTGCCAATCTGTTGCAAAGACTCTCCTGATACGTTTGGCGTTGGATACAGAAGGGTTTTTATCATAGGGAATAGAATCAGGCCTCGACAACTTAACCTGCGGAAAAACTTTTTTTTGAAAAAAATCCCTGACCGGCGGGGTCAGAATTTCACAAAAAATCTGACGTTACCCTATTCACTCAAAAATGGTGCCAAACTGTTGCAAAGACTCTCCTGATACGTTTGGCGGTGGATACAGAAGGGTTTTTATCATAGGGAAGAAAATCAGGCCTCGACAAATTAACCTGCGGAAAAACTTTTTTTTGAAAAAAATCCCTGACCGGCGGGTCAGAATTTCACCAAAAATCTGACGTTACCCGATTCACTCAAAAACGGTGCCAAACTGTTGCAAAGACTCCCCTGATACGTTTGGCGGTGGATACAGGAGGGTTTTTATCATAGGGAATAAAATCAGGCCTCGACAACTTAACCTGCGGAAAAATTTTTTTTTGAAAAAAACTCCCTGACCGGCCTGTCAGAATTTCACCAAAAATCTGACGTTACCCAATTCACTCAAAAACGGTGCCAAACTGTTGCAAAGACTCCCCTGATACGTATGACGGTGGATACAGAAGGGGTTTTATCATAGGGAATAGAATCAGGCCTCGACAACTTAACCTGCGGAAAAACTTTTTTTTGAAAAAAATCCCTGACCGGCGGGGTCAGAATTTCACAAAAAATCTGATGTTACCCTATTCACTCAAAAATGGTGCCAAACTGTTGCAAAGACTCTCCTGATACGTTTGGCGGTGGATACAGAAGGGTTTTTATCATAGGGAATAAAATCAGGCCTCGACAACTTAACCTGCGGAAAAAACTTTTTTTTGAAAAAAATCCCTGACCGGCGGGTCAGAATTTCACCAAAAATCTGATGTTACCCTATTCACTCAAAAATGGTGCCAAACTGTTGCAAAGACTCTCCTGATACGTTTGGCGGTGGATACAGAAGGGTTTTTATCATTGGGAATAAAATCAGGCCTCGACAACTTAACCTGTGGAAAAAACTTTTTTTTGAAAAAAATCCCTGACCGGCGGGTCAGAATTTCACCAAAAATCTGATGTTACCCGATTCACTCAAAAACGGTGCCAATCTGTTGCAAAGACTCTCCTGATACGTTTGGCGTTGGATACAGAAGGGTTTTTATCATAGGGAATAGAATCAGGCCTCGACAACTTAACCTGCGGAAAAACTTTTTTTTGAAAAAAATCCCTGACCGGCGGGGTCAGAATTTCACAAAAAATCTGACGTTACCCTATTCACTCAAAAATGGTGCCAAACTGTTGCAAAGACTCTCCTGATACGTTTGGCGGTGGATACAGAAGGGTTTTTATCATAGGGAAGAAAATCAGGCCTCGACAAATTAACCTGCGGAAAAACTTTTTTTTGAAAAAAATCCCTGACCGGCGGGTCAGAATTTCACCAAAAATCTGACGTTACCCGATTCACTCAAAAACGGTGCCAAACTGTTGCAAAGACTCCCCTGATACGTTTGGCGGTGGATACAGGAGGGTTTTTATCATAGGGAATAAAATCAGGCCTCGACAACTTAACCTGCGGAAAAAAATTTTTTTGAAAAAAACTCCCTGACCGGCCTGTCAGAATTTCACCAAAAATCTGACGTTACCCAATTCACTAAAAAACGGTGCCAAACTGTTGCAAAGACTCCCCTGATACGTATGACGGTGGATACAGAAGGGGTTTTATCATAGGGAATAGAATCAGGCCTCGACAACTTAACCTGCGGAAAAACTTTTTTTTGAAAAAAATCCCTGACCGGCGGGGTCAGAATTTCACAAAAAATCTGATGTTACCCTATTCACTCAAAAATGGTGCCAAACTGTTGCAAAGACTCTCCTGATACGTTTGGCGGTGGATACAGAAGGGTTTTTATCATAGGGAAGAAAATCAGGCCTCGACAAATTAACCTGCGGAAAAACTTTTTTTTGAAAAAAATCCCTGACCGGCGGGTCAGAATTTCACCAAAAATCTGACGTTACCCGATTCACTCAAAAACGGTGCCAAACTGTTGCAAAGACTCCCCTGATACGTTTGGCGGTGGATACAGGAGGGTTTTTATCATAGGGAATAAAATCAGGCCTCGACAACTTAACCTGCGTAAAAACTTTTTTTTGAAAAAAATCCCTGACCGGCGGGTCAGAATTTCACCAAAAATCTGACATTACCCAATTCACTCAAAAACGGTGCCAAACTGTTGCAAAGACTCCCCTGATACGTATGACGGTGGATACAGAAGGGTTTTTATCATTGGGAATAAAATCAGGCCTCGACAACTTAACCTGTGGAAAAAAATTTTTTTGAAAAAAATCCCTGACCGGCGGGTCAGAATTTCACCAAAAATCTGACGTTACCCGATTCACTCAAAAACGGTGCCAAACTGTTGCAAAGACTCCCCTGATACGTTTGACGGTGGATACGGAAGTGTTTTTATCATAGGGAATAAAATCAGGTCTCGACAACTTAACCTGCGGAGAAAACTTTTTTTTGAAAAAAATCCCTGACCAGCGGGTCAGAATTTCACCAAAAATCTGACGTTACCCGATTCACTCAAAAATGGTGCCAAACTGTTGCAAAGCCTCTCCTGATACGTTTGGCGGTGGATACAGAAGGGTTTTTATCATAGGGAATGAAATCAGGCCTCGACAACTTAACCTGCGGAAAAAAAAAATTTTTGAAAAAAAAACCTGACCGGCGGGTCAGAATTTCACCAAAAATCTGACGTTACCCGATTCACTCAAAAATGGTGCCAAACTGTTGCAAAGACTCTCCTGATACGTTTGGCGGTGGATACAGAAGGGTTTTTATCATAGGGAAGAAAATTAGGCCTTGACAAATTAACCTGCGGAAAAACTTTTTTTTGAAAAAAATCCCTGACCGGCGGGTCAGAATTTCACCAAAAATCTGACGTTACCCGATTCACTCAAAAATGGTGCCAAACTGTTGCAAAGACTCCCCTGATACGTTTGACGGTGGATACAGACGGGTTTTTATCATAGGGAATAAAATCAGGCCTCGACAACTTAACCTGCGGAAAAACTTTTTTTTGAAAAAAATCCCTGACCGGCGGGTCAGAATTTCACCAAAAATCTGACGTTACCCTATTCACTCAAAAATGGTGCCAAACTGTTGCAATGACTCCCCTGATACGTTTGGCGGTGGATACGGAAGGGTTTTTATCATAGGGAATAAAATCAGGCCTCGACAACTTAACCTGCGGAAAAACTGTTTTTTGAAAAAAATCCCTGACCGGCGGGTCAGAATTTCACCAAAAATCTGACGTTACCCGATTCACTCAAAAATGGTGCCAAACTGTTGCAAGGACTCCCCTGATACGTTTGACGGTGGATACAGACGGGTTTTTATCATAGGGAAGAAAATCAGGCCTCGACAACTTAACCTGCGGAAAAACTTTTTTTTGAAAAAAATCCCTGACCGGCGGGTCAGAATTTGACCAAAAATCTGACGTTACCCTATTCACTCAAAAACGGTGCCAAACTGTTGCAAAGACTCCCCTGATACGTTTGGCGTTGGATACAGAAGGGTTTTTATCATAGGGAATAAAATCAGGCCTCGACAACTTAACCTGCGGAAAAAACTTTTTTTTGAAAAAAAATCCCTGACCGGCGGGTCAGAATTTCACCAAAAATCTGATGTTACCCGATTCACTCAAAAACGGTGCCAATCTGTTGCAAAGCCTCTCCTGATACGTTTGGCGGTGGATACAGAAGGGTTTTTATCATAGGGAATAAAATCAGGCCTCGACAACTTAACCTGCGGAAAAAAAAATTTTTTGAAAAAAAAACCTGACCGGCGGGTCAGAATTTCACCAAAAATCTGACGTTACCCGATTCACTCAAAAATGGTGCCAAACTGTTGCAAAGACTCTCCTGATACGTTTGGCGGTGGATACAGAAGGGTTTTTATCATAGGGAAGAAAATCAGGCCTTGACAAATTAACCTGCGGAAAAACTTTTTTTTGAAAAAAATCCCTGACCGGCGGGTCAGAATTTCACCAAAAATCTGACGTTACCCGATTCACTCAAAAACGGTGCCAAACTGTTGCAAAGACTCCCCTGATACGTTTGGCGGTGGATACAGGAGGGTTTTTATCATAGGGAATAAAATCAGGCCTCGACAACTTAACCTGCGGAAAAAATTTTTTTTGAAAAAAATCCCTGACCGGCCTGTCAGAATTTCACCAAAAATCTGACGTTACCCAATTCACTCAAAAACGGTGCCAAACTGTTGCAAAGACTCCCCTGATACGTATGACGGTGGATACAGAAGGGTTTTTATCATTGGGAATAAAATCAGGCATCGACAACTTAACCTGCGGAAAAACTTTTTTTTGAAAAAAATCCCTGACCGGCGGGTCAGAATTTCACCAAAAATCTGACGTTACCCGATTCACTCAAAAACGGTGCCAAACTGTTGCAAAGACTCCCCTGATACGTTTGATGGTGGATACGGAAGTGTTTTTATCATAGGGAATAAAATCAGGCCTCGACAACTTAACCTGCGGAGAAAACTTTTTTTTGAAAAAAATCCCTGACCAGCGGGTCAGAATTTCACCAAAAATCTGACGTTACCCGATTCACTCAAAAATGGTGCCAAACTGTTGCAAAGCCTCTCCTGATACGTTTGGCGGTGGATACAGAAGGGTTTTTATCATAGGGAATGAAATCAGGCCTCGACAACTTAACCTGCGGAAAAACTTTTTTTTGAAAAAAATCCCTGACCGGCGGGTCAGAATTTCACCAAAAATCTGACGTTACCCTATTCACTCAAAAATGGTGCCAAACTGTTGCAATGACTCCCCTGATACGTTTGGCGGTGGATACGGAAGGGTTTTTATCATAGGGAATAAAATCAGGCCTCGACAACTTAACCTGCGGAAAAACTGTTTTTTGAAAAAAATCCCTGACCGGCGGGTCAGAATTTCACCAAAAATCTGACGTTACCCGATTCACTCAAAAATGGTGCCAAACTGTTGCAAGGACTCCCCTGATACGTTTGACGGTGGATACAGACGGGTTTTTATCATAGGGAAGAAAATCAGGCCTCGACAACTTAACCTGCGGAAAAACTTTTTTTTGAAAAAAATCCCTGACCGGCGGGTCAGAATTTCACCAAAAATCTGATGTTACCCGATTCACTCAAAAACGGTGCCAATCTGTTGCAAAGACTGCCCTGATACGTTTGACGGTGGATACAGAAGGGTTTTTATCATAGGGAATAAAATCAGGCCTCGACAACTTAACCTGCGGAGAAAACTTTTTTTTGAAAAAAATCCCTGACCGGCGGGTCAGAATTTCACCAAAAATCTGACGTTACCCGATTCACTCAAAAATGGTGCCAAACTGTTGCAAAGCCTCTCCTGATACGTTTGGCGGTGGATACAGAAGGGTTTTTATCATAGGGAATAAAATCAGGCCTCGACAACTTAACCTGCGGGAAAAAAAATTTTTTGAAAAAAAAACCTGACCGGCGGGTCAGAATTTCACCAAAAATCTGACGTTACCCGATTCACTCAAAAATGGTGCCAAACTGTTGCAAAGACTCTCCTGATACGTTTGGCGGTGGATACAGAAGGGTTTTTATCATAGGGAAGAAAATCAGGCCTTGACAAATTAACCTGCGGAAAAACTTTTTTTTGAAAAAAATCCCTGACCGGCGGGTCAGAATTTCACCAAAAATCTGACGTTACCCGATTCACTCAAAAACGGTGCCAAACTGTTGCAAAGACTCCCCTGATACGTTTGGCGGTGGATACAGGAGGGTTTTTATCATAGGGAATAAAATCAGGCCTCGACAACTTAACCTGCGGAAAAAAATTTTTTTGAAAAAAATCCCTGACCGGCCTGTCAGAATTTCACCAAAAATCTGACGTTACCCAATTCACTCAAAAACGGTGCCAAACTGTTGCAAAGACTCCCCTGATACGTATGACGGTGGATACAGAAGGGTTTTTATCATTGGGAATAAAATCAGGCATCGACAACTTAACCTGCGGAAAAACTTTTTTTTGAAAAAAATCCCTGACCGGCGGGTCAGAATTTCACCAAAAATCTGACGTTACCCGATTCACTCAAAAACGGTGCCAAACTGTTGCAAAGACTCCCCTGATACGTTTGATGGTGGATACGGAAGTGTTTTTATCATAGGGAATAAAATCAGGCCTCGACAACTTAACCTGCGGAGAAAACTTTTTTTTGAAAAAAATCCCTGACCAGCGGGTCAGAATTTCACCAAAAATCTGACGTTACCCGATTCACTCAAAAATGGTGCCAAACTGTTGCAAAGCCTCTCCTGATACGTTTGGCGGTGGATACAGAAGGGTTTTTATCATAGGGAATGAAATCAGGCCTCGACAACTTAACCTGCGGAAAAAAATTTTTTTTGAAAAAAAAACCTGACCGGCGGGTCAGAATTTCACCAAAAATCTGACGTTACCCGATTCACTCAAAAATGGTGCCAAACTGTTGCAAAGACTCTCCTGATACGTTTGGCGGTGGATACAGAAGGGTTTTTATCATAGGGAATAGAATCAGGCCTCGACAACTTAACCTGCGGAAAAACTTTTTTTTGAAAAAAATCCCTGACCGGCGGGTCAGAATTTCACCAAAAATCCGACGTTACCCGATTCACTCAAAAATGGTGCCAAACTGTTGCAAAGACTCCCCTGATACGTTTGGCGGTGGATACGGAAGGGTTTTTATCATAGGGAATAAAATCAGGCCTCGACAACTTAACCTGCGGAAAAATAAATTTTTTGAAAAAAAAACCTGACCGGCGGGTCAGAATTTCACCAAAAATCTGACGTTACCCGATTCACTCAAAAATGGTGCCAAACTGTTGCAAAGACTCTCCTGATACGTTTGGCGGTGGATACAGAAGGGTTTTTATCATAGGGAAGAAAATCAGGCCTTGACAAATTAACCTGCGGAAAAACTTTTTTTTGAAAAAAATCCCTGACCGGCGGGTCAGAATTTCACCAAAAATCTGACGTTACCCGATTCACTCAAAAATGGTGCCAAACTGTTGCAAAGACTCCCCTGATACGTTTGACGGTGGATACAGACGGGTTTTTATCATAGGGAATAAAATCAGGCCTTGACAACTTAACCTGCGGAAAAACTTTTTTTTGAAAAAAATCCCTGACCGGCGGGTCAGAATTTCACCAAAAATCTGACGTTACCCTATTCACTCAAAAACGGTGCCAAACTGTTGCAAAGACTCCCCTGATACGTTTGGCGGTGGATACGGAAGGGTTTTTATCATAGGGAATAAAATCAGGCCTCGACAACTTAACCTGCGGAAAAAACTTTTTTTTGAAAAAAAATCCCTGACCGGCGGGTCAGAATTTCACCAAAAATCTGATGTTACCCGATTCACTCAAAAACGGTGCCAATCTGTTGCAAAGACTCTCCTGATACGTTTGGCATTGGATACAGAAGGGTTTTTATCATAGGGAATAGAATCAGGTCTCGACAACTTAACCTGCGGAAAAACTTTTTTTTGAAAAAAATCCCTGACCGGCGGGGTCAGAATTTCACAAAAAATCTGACGTTACTCTATTCACTCAAAAATGGTGCCAACCTGTTGCAAAGACTCTCCTGATACGTTTGGCGGTGGATACAGAAGGGTTTTTATCATAGGGAATAAAATCAGGCCTCGACAACTTAACCTGCGGAAAAAACTTTTTTTTGAAAAAAAATCCCTGACCGGCGGGTCAGAATTTCACCAAAAATCTGATGTTACCCGATTCACTCAAAAATGGTGCCAAACTGTTGCAAAGACTCCCCTGATACGTTTGGCGGTGGATACGGAAGGGTTTTTATCATAGGGAATAAAATCAGGCCTCGACAACTTAACCTGCGGAAAAACTTTTTTTTGAAAAAAATCCCTGACCGGCGGGTCAGAATTTCACCAAAAATCTGACGTTACCCGATTCACTCAAAAACGGTGCCAAACTGTTGCAAAGACTCCCCTGATACGTTTGACGGTGGATACAGAAGGGTTTTTATCATAGGGAATAAAATCAGGCCTTGACAACTTAACCTGCGGAGAAAACTTTTTTTTGAAAAAAATCCCTGACCGGCGGGTCAGAATTTCACCAAAAATCTGACGTTACCCGATTCACTCAAAAATGGTGCCAAACTGTTGCAAAGCCTCTCCTGATACGTTTGGCGGTGGATACAGAAGGGTTTTTATCATAGGGAATAAAATCAGGCCTCGACAACTTAACCTGCAGAAAAACTTTTTTTTGAAAAAAATCCCTGACCGGCGGGTCAGAATTTCACCAAAAATCTGACGTTCCCGATTCACTCAAAAACGGTGCCAAACTGTTGCAAAGACTCCCCTGATACGTTTGGCGGTGGATACAGAAGGGTTTTTATCATAGGGAATAAAATCAGGCCTCGACAACCAGGGGCGTACCCAGGATCAAAACTAGGGGGGGGGCAAGCCATGGTCATTCAGGGGCGGGGCCAAGACACGGGAGGGGAGGGGCCACGAAGTGGGAATGTGGGCGGGGCTACGGAGCCCAGGTGAAACTGACCTTTTTTTAGGGAGCTGACACCACGCTTACACATTATCTCTGCTTGGGAAAATAAAACAGGAAACATAAACAAACCTCAGTCAGTAAAGCATGAGACTCTTAATGTTGTGGTTTCAAGCCCCATGTTGGGCAAAATATTCCTGCATTGCAGGGGGTTGGACTAGATGATCCTGGTGGTTCCCATCCAACTATGTGAATGATTCTGTTGTATCTGAAGGGCTGTTCACAGGAAAGATAGAGCAAACTTGTTTTGGGAGAGATGCTTGTGCTGTGATTCCTGCACTGGAGGGGGTTGGTCTAGAGGACCCTCAGGGGTCCCTTCCAACCATCTAGTTCTGTGATCCTATGATTAAAATACTCCAATAAATATAAAAACTGGCTTCTCTGTGGCAGTCACTGGAAAGGGCTCCAGGGGCGGCCATCCCACAGAAAGTTTGGTATGTGCCCTGCCAAACCACCCTCTAGCCCAATCCCCATTCACCAGGTGAGACCTGGTGAGCTGAAGGAGTGCTCTGCAGTGGCAATGGGGCTGCCCAGGAGAGCTTGGCTGGGGATCTATCTATACCTATCTATAGGGCTGATTCATTTTATCTTAGGTAGGATTTAAAGATTAATAAACTGCCAGTGATCAAATCAAACCCAGCTCCTAATTTTAACCCCTCACCCCTCCTGGGAAGAAGAGAAATAAGGGGGGCAGGTGGAGAAGGTCATATGCAGATCTTCAGACATATTTTCTCTCCAGCAAAGACTTGATAGGTGGGGTGCCTTCTGTTCTTACAAAACTTGATTCCCCCCCCCCACTTTAAAACGTACAAAAAGTTAAAATGCTGAAATAGATTGAATTTCACATCCACTTAATTGGATATTCCCTGGTTCTAGTATTATGAGAAGGATAAAAATCTCTCATTCCCACCCCCAATTACTTGCCTTTTTTCTAAAAGTTATAATGCCCCAGGTTTTGTAACATTTCCTCATAGGGGAATTGCTCCAACCCCTGGATCATATTGGTCACTCCCCCACCCCGCCAATAATGTGCTTTGCTGCCATAGCAATAAGTATGCTCTCATAGACCCAACCTTCAGCAACATAGCCTTTCAGTTTTGTTCCGTGTACATGCTGTCAATTACTACCTGATAAACTGCAAATATGGTACTCACAGGTACATGATCCACTGAGTCAACCATTCATCCTATTATTTAATGTAAACTGCTTAGCTGCTTGTTTATAGTTGCTTTATACTAAGTCAATTGGTCAATCTTGTTTAGTATTGTCTACACTGACTGGCAGCAGCTTTCCAGAGTTTCTGACTCTACCTGGACATGCCTGCAACTGAACTGTCCTAGGGCAATGCAAGGCAGTTGATCTATACTGAGCTACAGCCCAGAAAGCATAAACCCAGGAACCAGAGGAGCACTTAAGAAATGACAATAACAGTTTGCTATAATTTGGCAAGCTTTGGATACCTAAACCAGCTCAAGAGAGGGGCTTGCATTTCTTTGAGGTGAAGAACTGAAATACACAGGTTCTTCCTTTGAAACAAAAGAATGTCAGGGATTTGCAAGATGCAAATTAAATCCCTGCCCCCAGGCAAATCTACTTGGGGTGTGAATTGGATTTGAGCTTCTTTATGTGGCTGTTGAGCTCAAACGAACAACAATGGGCTGGGCACAGGAGGAGCTGCTGCAAAAAAGATATTTTAAAAAGCAAAACTTTTGAGGCCATTTATCATACAGTAATAATTTTCACAATTTGCCAGACCAAAGTGAACTAAAAAGGAGGAAGAAGAAGAAGGAAGGAAGAGCTTGCAGGGAAACCTCCTTCAGTTTGACAGCGAGTCAGGGAGGGAGAGGAACAGCTTTGCTGAGGCTGCTGCTCACAACTCCAGCCGCTGCCTTGCCGGGTGGGGAGGGAAAGGGGAAGCCACTTTTCTGGGAGGGAAGGAGCCCCGCTGAGGCTGCGAGATAGGGAAGGAGCCAAAGGGAGAACAGCAGCTTTGCAGAGGCTGCTTCTCCCGACTCGAGCCGCTGCCTTGCCCGACAGTCAGGCGGGGAGGGGCAGGAGCCGCTTTTCAGGGAGCTGGTCGGCAAGCTGCCGTGTCGGGTGTTTATTTTATTTTAATTTTATTGCTTCTAGAGGGGGGCAGGAGCCCTAACCTGCCGGATGCTGGGTACGCCCCTGTCGACAACTTAACCTGCGGAAAAACTTTTTTTTGAAAAAAATCCCTGACCGGCGGGTCAGAATTTCACCAAAAATCTGACGTTACCCGATTCACTCAAAAACGGTGCCAAACTGTTGCAAAGACTCCCCTGATACGTTTGGCGGTGGATACAGGAGGGTTTTTATCATAGGGAAAAAAATCAGGCCTCGACAACTTAACCTGCGGAAAAAATTTTTTTTGAAAAAAATCCCTGACCGGCGTGTCAGAATTTCACCAAAAATCTGACGTTACCCAATTCACTCAAAAACGGTGCCAAACTGTTGCAAAGACTCCCCTGATACGTTTGGCGGTGGATACAGAAGGGTTTTTATCATAGGGAATAAAATCAGGCCTCGACAACTTAACCTGCGGAAAAACTTTTTTTTGAAAAAAATCCCTGACCGGCGGGTCAGAATTTCACCAAAAATCTGACGTTACCCGATTCACTCAAAAACGGTGCCAAACTGTTGCAAAGACTGCCCTGATACGTTTGACGGTGGATACAGAAGGGTTTTTATCATAGGGAATAAAATCAGGCCTCGACAACTTAACCTGCGGAGAAAATTTTTTTTTGAAAAAAATCCCTGACCGGCGGGTCAGAATTTCACCAAAAATCTGACGTTACCCGATTCACTCAAAAATGGTGCCAAACTGTTGCAAAGCCTCTCCTGATACATTTGGCGGTGGATACAGAAGGGTTTTTATCATAGGGAATAAAATCAGGCCTCGACAACTTAACCTGCGGAAAAAAAAATTTTTTGAAAAAAAAACCTGACCGGCGGGTCAGAATTTCACCAAAAATCTGACGTTACCCGATTCACTCAAAAATGGTGCCAAACTGTTGCAAAGACTCTCCTGATACGTTTGGCGGTGGATACAGAAGGGTTTTTATCATAGGGAAGAAAATCAGGCCTTGACAAATTAACCTGCGGAAAAACTTTTTTTTGAAAAAAATCCCTGACCGGCGGGTCAGAATTTCACCAAATATCTGACGTTACCCGATTCACTCAAAAATGGTGCCAAACTGTTGCAAAGACTCCCCTGATACGTTTGACGGTGGATACAGACGGGTTTTTATCATAGGGAATAAAATCAGGCCTCGACAACTTAACCTGCGGAGAAAACTTTTTTTTGAAAAAAATCCCTGACCAGCGGGTCAGAATTTCACCAAAAATGTGACGTTACCCGATTCACTCAAAAATGGTGCCAAACTGTTGCAAAGCCTCTCCTGATACGTTTGGCGGTGGATACAGAAGGGTTTTTATCATAGGGAATGAAATAAGGCCTCGACAACTTAACCTGCGGAAAAAAATTTTTTTGAAAAAAAAACCTGACCGGCGGGTCAGAATTTCACCAAAAATCTGACGTTACCCGATTCACTCAAAAATGGTGCCAAACTGTTGCAAAGACTCTCTTGATACGTTTGGCGGTGGATACAGAAGGGTTTTTATCATAGGGAAGAAAATCAGGCCTTGACAAATTAACCTGCGGAAAAACCTTTTTTTGAAAAAAAATCCCTGACCGGCGGGTCAGAATTTCACCAAAAATCTGACGTTACCCGATTCACTCAAAAATGGTGCCAAACTGTTGCAAAGACTCCCCTGATACGTTTGACGGTGGATACAGACGGGTTTTTATCATAGGGAATAAAATCAGGCCTCGACAACTTAACCTGCGGAAAAACTGTTTTTTGAAAAAAATCCCTTACCGGCGGGCCAGAATTTCACCAAAAATCTGACGTTACCCTATTCACTCAAAAATGGTGCCAAACTGTTGCAAAGACTCCCCTGATACGTTTGGCGGTGGATACGGAAGGGTTTTTATCATAGGGAATAAAATCAGGCCTCGACAACTTAACCTGCGGAAAAACTGTTTTTTGAAAAAAATCCCTGACCGGCGGGTCAGAATTTCACCAAAAATCTGACGTTCCCGATTCACTCAAAAACGGTGCCAAACTGTTGCAAAGACTCCCCTGATACGTTTGGCGGTGGATACAGAAGGGTTTTTATCATAGGGAATAAAATCAGGCCTCAACAACTTCACCCGGGGAAAAACTTTTTTTTGAAAAAAATCCCTGACCAGCGGGTCAGAATTTCACCAAAAATCTGACGTTACCCTATTCACTAAAAAACGGTGCCAAACTGTTGCAAAGACTCCCCTGATACGTTTGACGGTGGATACAGACGGGTTTTTATCATAGGGAACAAAATCAGGCCTCGACAACTTAACCTGCGGAAAAAAATTTTTTGAAAAAAATCCCTGACCGGCGGGTCAGAATTTCACCAAAAATCCGACGTTACCCGATTCACTCAAAAATGGTGCCAAACTGTTGCAAAGACTCCCCTGATACGTTTGACGGTGGATACAGACGGGTTTTTATCATAGGGAATAAAATCAGGCCTCGACAACTTAACCTGCGGAAAAACTTTTTTTTGAAAAAAAATCCCTGACCGGCGGGTCAGAATTTCACCAAAAATCTGACGTTACCCGATTCACTCAAAAATGGTGCCAAACTGTTGCAAAGACTCCCCTGATACGTTTGACGGTGGATACAGACGGGTTTTTATCATAGGGAATAAAATCAGGCCTCGACAACTTAACCTGCGGAAAAAAAAAATTTTGGAAAAAAAAACCTGACCGGCGGGTCATAATTTCACCAAAAATCTGACGTTACCAGATTCACTCAAAAACGGTGCCAAACTGTTGCAAAGACTCTCCTGAAACGTTTGGCGGTGGATACAGAAGGGTTTTTATCATAGGGAAGAAAATCAGGCCTTGACAAATTAACCTGCGGAAAAACTTTTTTTTGAAAAAAAACCCTGAACGGCGGGTCAGAATTTCACCAAAAATCTGACGTTACCCGATTCACTCAAAAATGGTGCCAAACTGTTGCAAAGACTCCCCTGATACGTTTGACGGTGGATACAGACGGGTTTTTATCATAGGGAATAAAATCAGGCCTCGACAACTTAACCTGCGGAAAAACTTTTTTTTGAAAAAAATCCCTGACCGGCGGGTCAGAATTTCACCAAAAATCTGACGTTACCCTATTCACTCAAAAATGGTGCCAAACTGTTGCAAAGACTCCCCTGATACGTTTGGCGGTGGATACGGAAGGGTTTTTATCATAGGGAATAAAATCAGGCCTCGACAACTTAACCTGCGGAAAAACTGTTTTTTGAAAAAAATCCCTGACCGGCGGGTCAGAATTTCACCAAATATCTGACGTTACCCGATTCACTCAAAAATGGTGCCAAACTGTTGCAAAGCATCTCCTGATACGTTTGGTGGTGGATACAGAAGGGTTTTTATCATAGGGAATAAAATCAGGCCTCGACAACTTAACCTGCAGAAAAACTTTTTTTTGAAAAAAATCCCTGACCAGCGGGTCAGAATTTCACCAAAAATCTGACGTTCCCGATTCACTCAAAAACGGTGCCAAACTGTTGCAAAGACTCCCCTGATACGTTTGGCGGTGGATACAGAAGGGTTTTTATCATAGGGAATAAAATCAGGCCTCAACAACTTAACCCGCGGAAAAACTTTTTTTTGAAAAAAAATCCCTGACCAGCGGGTCAGAATTTCACCAAAAATCTGACATTACCCTATTCACTCAAAAACGGTGCCAAACTGTTGCAAAGACTCCCCTGATACGTTTGGCGTTGGATACAGAAGGGTTTTTATCATAGGGAATAAAATCAGGCCTCGACAACTTAACCTGCGGAAAAACCTTTTTTTGAAAAAAATCCCTGACCGGCGGGTCAGAATTTCACCAAAAATCTGACGTTACCCGATTCACTCAAAAACGGTGCCAAACTGTTGCAAAGACTCCCCTGATACGTTTGACGCTGGATACAGACGGGTTTTTCTCATAGGGAATAAAATCAGGCCTCGACAACTTAACCTGCGTAAAAACTTTTTTTTGAAAAAAAAACCCTGACCGGCGGGTCAGAATTTCACCAAAAAACTGACGTTACCCGATTCACTCAAAAATGGTGCCAAACTGTTGCAAAGACTCCCCTGATACGTTTGGCGGTGGATACGGAAGGGTTTTTATCGTAGGGAATAAAATCAGGCCTCGACAACTTAACCTGCGGAGAAAACTTTTTTTTGAAAAAAATCCCTGACCGGCGGGTCAGAATTTCACCAAAAATCTGACGTTACCCGATTCACTCAAAAATGGTGCCAAACTGTTGCAAAGACTCTCCTGATACGTTTGGCGGTGGATACAGAAGGGTTTTTATCATAGGGAATAAAATCAGGCCTCGACAACTTAACCTGCGGAAAAACTTTTTTTTTGAAAAAAATCCCTGACCGGCGGGTCAGAATTTCACCAAAAATCTGACGTTACCCGATTCACTCAAAAATGGTGCCAAACTGTTGCAAAGACTCCCCTGATACGTTCGGCGGTGGATACAGAAGGGTTTTTATCATAGGGAATAAAATCAGGCCTCGACAACTTAACCTGCGGAGAAAACTTTTTTTTGAAAAAAATCCCTGACCGGCGGGTCAGAATTTCACCAAAAATCTGACGTTACCCGATTCACTCAAAAACGGTGCCAAACTGTTGCAAAGACTCCCCTGATACGTTTGACGGTGGATACAGAAGGGTTTTTATCATAGGGAATAAAATCAGGCCTCGACAACTTAACCTGCGGAAAAACTTTTTTTTGAAAAAAAATCCCTGACCGGCGGGTCAGAATTTCACCAAAAATCTGACGTTACCCGATTCACTCAAAAATGGTTCCAAACTGTTGCAAAGACTCTCCTGATACGTTTGGCGGTGGATACGGAAGGGTTTTTATCATAGGGAATAAAATCAGGCCTCGACAACTTAACCTGCGGAAAAACTTTTTTTTGAAAAAAAATCCCTGACCAGCGGGTCAGAATTTCACCAAAAATCTGACGTTACCCTATTCACTCAAAAACGGTGCCAAACTGTTGCAAAGACTCCCCTGATACGTTTGACGGTGGATACAGAAGAGTTTTTATCATAGGGAATAAAATCAGGCCTCGACAACTTAACCTGCGGAAAAACTTTTTTTTGAAAAAAATCCCTGACCGGCGGGTCAGAATTTCACCAAAAATCTGACGTTACCCGATTCACTCAAAAACGGTGCCAAACTGTTGCAAAGACTCCCCTGATACGTTTGACGGTGGATACAGAAGAGTTTTTATCATAGGGAATAAAATCAGGCCTCGACAACTTAACCTGCGGAAAAACTTTTTTTTGAAAAAAATCCCTGACCGGCGGGTCAGAATTTCACCAAAAATCTGACGTTACCCGATTCACTCAAAAATGGTGCCAAACTGTTGCAAAGACTCTCCTGATACTTTTGTCGGTGGATACGGAAGGGTTCTTATCATAGGGAATAAAATCAGGCCTCGACAACTTAACCTGCGGAAAAACTTTTTTTGAAAAAAAATCCCTGACCAGCGGGTCAGAATTTCACCAAAAATCTGACGTTACCCTATTCACTCAAAAACGGTGCCAAACTGTTGCAAAGACTCCCCTGATAGATTTGACGGTGGATACAGAAGAGTTTTTATCATAGGGAATAAAATCAGGCCTCGACAACTTAACCTGCGGAAAAACTTTTTTTTGAAAAAAATCCCTGACCGGCGGGTCAGAATTTCACCAAAAATCTGACGTTACCCTATTCACTCAAAAACCGTGCCAAACTGTTGCAAAGACTCCCCTGATACGTTTGACGGTGGATACAGAAGAGTTTTTATCATAGGGAATAAAATCAGGCCTTGACAACTTAACTTGCGGAAAAACTTTTTTTTGAAAAAAATCCCTGACCGGCGGGTCAGAATTTCACCAAAAATCTGACGTTACCCGATTCACTCAAAAACGGTGCCAAACTGTTGCAAAGACTCCCCTGATACGTTTGACGGTGGATACAGAAGGGTTTTTATCATTGGGAATAAAATCAGGCCTCGACAACTTAACCTGCGGAAAAACTTTTTTTTGAAAAAAATCCCTGACCGGCGGGTCAGAATTTCACCAAAAATCTGACGTTACCCGATTCACAAAAAACGGTGCCAAACTGTTGCAAAGACTCCCCTGATACGTTTGACGGTGGATACAGACGGGTTTTTATCATAGGGAATAAAATCAGGCCTCGACAACTTAACCTGCGGAAAAACTTTTTTTAAAAAAAATCCCTGACCGGCGGGTCAGAATTTGACCAAAAATCTGACGTTACCCGATTCACTCAAAAACGGTGCCAAACTGTTGCAAAGACTCCCCTGATACGTTTGACGGTGGATACGGAAGGGTTTTTATCATAGGGAATAAAATCAGGCCTCGACAACTTAACCTGCGGAAAAACTTTTTTTTGAAAAAAATCCCTGACCGGCGGGTCAGAATTTCACCAAAAATCTGACGTTACCTGATTCACTCAAAAACGGTGCCAAACTGTTGCAAAGACTCCCCTGATACGTTTGACGGTGGATACAGACGGGTTTTTCTCATAGGGAATAAAATCAGGCCTCGACAACTTAACCTGCGGAAAAAACTTTTTTTTAAAAAAAATCCCTGACCGGCGGGTCAGAATTTCACCAAAAATCTGACGTTACCCGATTCACTCAAAAACGTTGCCAAACTGTTGCAAAGACTCCCCTGATACATTTGGCGGTGGATACAGAAGGGTTTTTATCATAGGGATTAAAATCAGGCCTCGACAACTTAACCTGCGGGAAAAAAAAATTTTTGAAAAAAAAAACCTGACCGGCGGGTCAGAATTTCACCAAAAATCTGACGTTACCCGATTCACTCAAAAATGGTGCCAAACTGTTGCAAAGACTCTCCTGATACGTTCGGTGGTGGATACGGAAGGGTTTTTATCATAGGGAATAAAATCAGGCCTCGACAACTTAACCTGCGGAAAAACTTTTTTTTGAAAAAAATCCCTGACCGGCGGGTCAGAATTTCACCAAAAATCTGACGTTACCCGATTCACTAAAAAACGGTGCCAAACTGTTGCAAAGACTCCCCTGATACGTTTGACGGTGGATACAGACGGGTTTTTATCATAGGGAACAAAATCAGGCCTCGACAACTTAACCTGCGGAAAAATTTTTTTTGAAAAAAATCCCTGACCGGCGGGTCAGAATTTCACCAAAAATCCGACGTTACCCGATTCACTCAAAAATGGTGCCAAACTGTTGCAAAGACTCCCCTGATACGTTTGACGGTGGATACAGACGGGTTTTTATCATAGGGAATAAAATCAGGCCTCGACAACTTAACCTGCGGAAAAACTTTTTTTTGAAAAAAAATCCCTGACCGGCGGGTCAGAATTTCACCAAAAATCTGACGTTACCCGATTCACTCAAAAATGGTGCCAAACTGTTGCAAAGACTCTCCTGATACGTTCGGTGGTGGATACGGAAGGGTTTTTATCATAGGGAATAAAATCAGGCCTCGACAACTTAACCTGCGGAAAAACTTTTTTTTGAAAAAAATCCCTTACCGGCGGGTCAGAATTTCACCAAAAATCTGACGTTACCCGATTCACTCAAAAATGGTGCCAAACTGTTGCAAAGACTCTCCTGATACGTTCGGTGGTGGATACGGAAGGGTTTTTATCATAGGGAATAAAATCAGGCCTCGACAACTTAACCTGCGGAAAAACTTTTTTTTGAAAAAAATCCCTGACCGGCGGGTCAGAATTTCACCAAAAATCTGACGTTACCCGATTCACTAAAAAACGGTGCCAAACTGTTGCAAAGACTCCCCTGATACGTTTGACGGTGGATACAGACGGGTTTTTATCATAGGGAACAAAATCAGGCCTCGACAACTTAACCTGCGGAAAAAAAATTTTTGAAAAAAATCCCTGACCGGCGGGTCAGAATTTCACCAAAAATCCGACGTTACCCGATTCACTCAAAAATGGTGCCAAACTGTTGCAAAGACTCCCCTGATACGTTTGACGGTGGATACAGACGGGTTTTTATCATAGGGAATAAAATCAGGCCTCGACAACTTAACCTGCGGAAAAACTTTTTTTTGAAAAAAAATCCCTGACCGGCGGGTTAGAATTTCACCAAAAATCTGACGTTACCCGATTCACTCAAAAATGGTGCCAAACTGTTGCAAAGACTCCCCTGATACGTTTGACGGTGGATACAGACGGGTTTTTATCATAGGGAATAAAATCAGGCCTCGACAACTTAACCTGCGGAAAAAAATTTTTTTTGAAAAAAAAACCTGATCGGCGGGTCATAATTTCACCAAAAATCTGACGTTACCAGATTCACTCAAAAACGGTGCCAAACTGTTGCAAAGACTCTCCTGATACGTTTGGCGGTGGATACAGAAGGGTTTTTATCATAGGGAAGAAAATCAGGCCTTGACAAATTAACCTGCGGAAAAACTTTTTTTTGAAAAAAATCCCTGACCGGCGGGTCAGAATTTCACCAAAAATCTGACGTTACCCGATTCACTCAAAAATGGTGCCAAACTGTTGCAAAGACTCCCCTGATACGTTTGACGGTGGATACAGACGGGTTTTTATCATAGGGAATAAAATCAGGCCTCGACAACTTAACCTGCGGAAAAACTTTTTTTTGAAAAAAATCCCTGACCGGCGGGTCAGAATTTCACCAAAAATCTGACGTTACCCTATTCACTCAAAAATGGTGCCAAACTGTTGCAAAGACTCCCCTGATACGTTTGGCGGTGGATACAGAAGGGTTTTTATCATAGGGAATAAAATCAGGCCTCGACAACTTAACCTGCGGAAAAACTGTTTTTTGAAAAAAATCCCTGACCGGCGGGTCAGAATTTCACCAAAAATCTGACGTTACCCGATTCACTCAAAAACGGTGCCAAACTGTTGCAAAGACTCCCCTGATACGTTTGGCGGTGGATACAGAAGGGTTTTTATCATAGGGAATAGAATCAGGCCTCGACAACTTAACCTGCGGAAAAACTTTTTTTTGAAAAAAATCCCTGACCGGCGGGTCAGAATTTCACCAAAAATCCGACGTTACCCGATTCACTCAAAAATGGTGCCAAACTGTTGCAAAGACTCCCCTGATACGTTTGGCGGTGGATACAGAAGGGTTTTTATCATAGGGAATAAAATCAGGCCTCGACAACTTGACCTGCGGAAAAATAAATTTTTTGAAAAAAAAACCTGACCGGCGGGTCAGAATTTCACCAAAAATCTGACGTTACCTGATTCACTCAAAAATGGTGCCAAACTGTTGCAAAGACTCTCCTGATACGTTTGGCGGTGGATACAGAAGGGTTTTTATCATAGGGAAGAAAATCAGGCCTTGACAAATTAACCTGCGGAAAAACTTTTTTTTGAAAAAAATCCCTGACCGGCGGGTCAGAATTTCACCAAAAATCTGACGTTACCCGATTCACTCAAAAATGGTGCCAAACTGTTGCAAAGACTCCCCTGATACGTTTGACGGTGGATACAGACGGGTTTTTATCATAGGGAATAAAATCAGGCCTCGACAACTTAACCTGCGGGAAAACTTTTTTTTGAAAAAAATCCCTGACCGGCGGGGTCAGAATTTCACAAAAAATCTGACGTTACTCTATTCACTCAAAAATGGTGCCAACCTGTTGCAAAGACTCTCCTGATACGTTTGGCGGTGGATACAGAAGGGTTTTTATCATAGGGAAGAAAATCAGGCCTCGACAAATTAACCTGCGGAAAAACTTTTTTTTGAAAAAAATCCCTGACCGGCGGGTCAGAATTTCACCAAAAATCTGACGTTACCCGATTCACTCAAAAACGGTGCCAAACTGTTGCAAAGACTCCCCTGATACGTATGACGGTGGATACAGAAGGGTTTTTATCATAGGGAATAAAATCAGGCCTCGACAACTTAACCTGTGGAAAAAATTTTTTTTGAAAAAAATCCCTGACCGGCGGGTCAGAATTTCACCAAAAATCTGACGTTACCCGATTCACTCAAAAACGGTGCCAAACTGTTGCAAAGACTCCCCTGATACGTTTGACGGTGGATACAGAAGGGTTTTTATCATAGGGAATAAAATCAGGCCTCGACAACTTAACCTGCGGAGAAAACTTTTTTTTGAAAAAAATCCCTGACCAGCGGGTCAGAATTTCACCAAAAATCTGACGTTACCCGATTCACTCAAAAATGGTGCCAAACTGTTGCAAAGCCTCTCCTGATACGTTTGGCGGTGGATACAGAAGGGTTTTTATCATAGGGAATGAAATAAGGCCTCGACAACTTAACCTGCGGAAAAAAAAATTTTTGAAAAAAAAACCTGACCGGCGGGTCAGAATTTCACCAAAAATCTGACGTTACCCGATTCACTCAAAAATGGTGCCAAACTGTTGCAAAGACTCTCTTGATACGTTTGGCGGTGGATACAGAAGGGTTTTTATCATAGGGAAGAAAATCAGGCCTTGACAAATTAACCTGCGGAAAAACTTTTTTTTGAAAAAAAATCCCTGACCGGCGGGTCAGAATTTCACCAAAAATCTGACGTTACCCGATTCACTCAAAAATGGTGCCAAACTGTTGCAAAGACTCCCCTGATACGTTTGACGGTGGATACGGAAGGGTTTTTATCATAGGGAATAAAATCAGGCCTCGACAACTTAACCTGCGGAGAAAACTTTTTTTTGAAAAAAATCCCTGACCAGCGGGTCAGAATTTCACCAAAAATCTGACGTTACCCGATTCACTCAAAAATGGTGCCAAACTGTTGCAAAGCCTCTCCTGATACGTTTGGCGGTGGATACAGAAGGGTTTTTATCATAGGGAATGAAATAAGGCCTCGACAACTTAACCTGCGGAAAAAAAATTTTTTGAAAAAAAAACCTGACCGGCGGGTCAGAATTTCACCAAAAATCTGACGTTACCCGATTCACTCAAAAATGGTGCCAAACTGTTGCAAAGACTCTCTTGATACGTTTGGCGGTGGATACAGAAGGGTTTTTATCATAGGGAAGAAAATCAGGCCTTGACAAATTAACCTGCGGAAAAACCTTTTTTTGAAAAAAAATCCCTGACCGGCGGGTCAGAATTTCACCAAAAATCTGACGTTACCCGATTCACTCAAAAATGGTGCCAAACTGTTGCAAAGACTCCCCTGATACGTTTGACGGTGGATACAGACGGGTTTTTATCATAGGGAATAAAATCAGGCCTCGACAACTTAACCTGCGGAAAAACTGTTTTTTGAAAAAAATCCCTGACCGGCGGGTCAGAATTTCACCAAAAATCTGACGTTACCCTATTCACTCAAAAATGGTGCCAAACTGTTGCAAAGACTCCCCTGATACGTTTGGCGGTGGATACGGAAGGGTTTTTATCATAGGGAATAAAATCAGGCCTCGACAACTTAACCTGCGGAAAAACTGTTTTTTGAAAAAAATCCCTGACCGGCGGGTCAGAATTTCACCAAAAATCTGACGTTCCCGATTCACTCAAAAACGGTGCCAAACTGTTGCAAAGACTCCCCTGATACGTTTGGCGGTGGATACAGAAGGGTTTTTATCATAGGGAATAAAATCAGGCCTCAACAACTTCACCCGGGGAAAAACTTTTTTTTGAAAAAAATCCCTGACCAGCGGGTCAGAATTTCACCAAAAATCTGACGTTACCCGATTCACTCAAAAATGGTGCCAAACTGTTGCAAAGCCTCTCCTGATACGTTTGGCGGTGGATACAGAAGGGTTTTTATCATAGGGAATGAAATAAGGCCTCGACAACTTAACCTGCGGAAAAAAAAATTTTTGAAAAAAAAACCTGACCGGCGGGTCAGAATTTCACCAAAAATCTGACGTTACCCGATTCACTCAAAAATGGTGCCAAACTGTTGCAAAGACTCTCTTGATACGTTTGGCGGTGGATACAGAAGGGTTTTTATCATAGGGAAGAAAATCAGGCCTTGACAAATTAACCTGCGGAAAAACTTTTTTTTGAAAAAAAATCCCTGACCGGCGGGTCAGAATTTCACCAAAAATCTGACGTTACCCGATTCACTCAAAAATGGTGCCAAACTGTTGCAAAGACTCCCCTGATACGTTTGACGGTGGATACGGAAGGGTTTTTATCATAGGGAATAAAATCAGGCCTCGACAACTTAACCTGCGGAGAAAACTTTTTTTTGAAAAAAATCCCTGACCAGCGGGTCAGAATTTCACCAAAAATCTGACGTTACCCGATTCACTCAAAAATGGTGCCAAACTGTTGCAAAGCCTCTCCTGATACGTTTGGCGGTGGATACAGAAGGGTTTTTATCATAGGGAATGAAATAAGGCCTCGACAACTTAACCTGCGGAAAAAAAATTTTTTGAAAAAAAAACCTGACCGGCGGGTCAGAATTTCACCAAAAATCTGACGTTACCCGATTCACTCAAAAATGGTGCCAAACTGTTGCAAAGACTCTCTTGATACGTTTGGCGGTGGATACAGAAGGGTTTTTATCATAGGGAAGAAAATCAGGCCTTGACAAATTAACCTGCGGAAAAACCTTTTTTTGAAAAAAAATCCCTGACCGGCGGGTCAGAATTTCACCAAAAATCTGACGTTACCCGATTCACTCAAAAATGGTGCCAAACTGTTGCAAAGACTCCCCTGATACGTTTGACGGTGGATACAGACGGGTTTTTATCATAGGGAATAAAATCAGGCCTCGACAACTTAACCTGCGGAAAAACTGTTTTTTGAAAAAAATCCCTGACCGGCGGGTCAGAATTTCACCAAAAATCTGACGTTACCCTATTCACTCAAAAATGGTGCCAAACTGTTGCAAAGACTCCCCTGATACGTTTGGCGGTGGATACGGAAGGGTTTTTATCATAGGGAATAAAATCAGGCCTCGACAACTTAACCTGCGGAAAAACTGTTTTTTGAAAAAAATCCCTGACCGGCGGGTCAGAATTTCACCAAAAATCTGACGTTCCCGATTCACTCAAAAACGGTGCCAAACTGTTGCAAAGACTCCCCTGATACGTTTGGCGGTGGATACAGAAGGGTTTTTATCATAGGGAATAAAATCAGGCCTCAACAACTTCACCCGGGGAAAAACTTTTTTTTGAAAAAAATCCCTGACCAGCGGGTCAGAATTTCACCAAAAATCTGACGTTACCCGATTCACTCAAAAATGGTGCCAAACTGTTGCAAAGCCTCTCCTGATACGTTTGGCGGTGGATACAGAAGGGTTTTTATCATAGGGAATGAAATAAGGCCTCGACAACTTAACCTGCGGAAAAAAAAATTTTTGAAAAAAAAACCTGACCGGCGGGTCAGAATTTCACCAAAAATCTGACGTTACCCGATTCACTCAAAAATGGTGCCAAACTGTTGCAAAGACTCTCTTGATACGTTTGGCGGTGGATACAGAAGGGTTTTTATCATAGGGAAGAAAATCAGGCCTTGACAAATTAACCTGCGGAAAAACTTTTTTTTGAAAAAAAATCCCTGACCGGCGGGTCAGAATTTCACCAAAAATCTGACGTTACCCGATTCACTCAAAAATGGTGCCAAACTGTTGCAAAGACTCCCCTGATACGTTTGACGGTGGATACGGAAGGGTTTTTATCATAGGGAATAAAATCAGGCCTCGACAACTTAACCTGCGGAGAAAACTTTTTTTTGAAAAAAATCCCTGACCAGCGGGTCAGAATTTCACCAAAAATCTGACGTTACCCGATTCACTCAAAAATGGTGCCAAACTGTTGCAAAGCCTCTCCTGATACGTTTGGCGGTGGATACAGAAGGGTTTTTATCATAGGGAATGAAATAAGGCCTCGACAACTTAACCTGCGGAAAAAAATTTTTTTGAAAAAAAAACCTGACCGGCGGGTCAGAATTTCACCAAAAATCTGACGTTACCCGATTCACTCAAAAATGGTGCCAAACTGTTGCAAAGACTCTCTTGATACGTTTGGCGGTGGATACAGAAGGGTTTTTATCATAGGGAAGAAAATCAGGCCTTGACAAATTAACCTGCGGAAAAACCTTTTTTTGAAAAAAAATCCCTGACCGGCGGGTCAGAATTTCACCAAAAATCTGACGTTACCCGATTCACTCAAAAATGGTGCCAAACTGTTGCAAAGACTCCCCTGATACGTTTGACGGTGGATACAGACGGGTTTTTATCATAGGGAATAAAATCAGGCCTCGACAACTTAACCTGCGGAAAAACTGTTTTTTGAAAAAAATCCCTGACCGGCGGGTCAGAATTTCACCAAAAATCTGACGTTACCCTATTCACTCAAAAATGGTGCCAAACTGTTGCAAAGACTCCCCTGATACGTTTGGCGGTGGATACGGAAGGGTTTTTATCATAGGGAATAAAATCAGGCCTCGACAACTTAACCTGCGGAAAAACTGTTTTTTGAAAAAAATCCCTGACCGGCGGGTCAGAATTTCACCAAAAATCTGACGTTCCCGATTCACTCAAAAACGGTGCCAAACTGTTGCAAAGACTCCCCTGATACGTTTGGCGGTGGATACAGAAGGGTTTTTATCATAGGGAATAAAATCAGGCCTCAACAACTTCACCCGGGGAAAAACTTTTTTTTGAAAAAAATCCCTGACCAGCGGGTCAGAATTTCACCAAAAATCTGATGTTACCCTATTCACTCAAAAACGTTGCCAAACTGTTGCAAAGACTCCCCTGATACGTTTGGCGGTGGATACAGAAGGGTTTTTATCATAGGGAATAAAATCAGGCCTCGACAACTTAACCTGCGGAAAAACTTTTTTTTGAAAAAAATCCCTGACCGGCGGGTCAGAATTTCACCAAAAATCTGACGTTACCCGATTCACTAAAAAACGGTGCCAAACTGTTGCAAAGACTCCCCTGATACGTTTGACGGTGGATACAGACGGGTTTTTATCATAGGGAACAAAATCAGGCCTCGACAACTTAACCTGCGGAAAAAAATTTTTTGAAAAAAATCCCTGACCGGCGGGTCAGAATTTCACCAAAAATCCGACGTTACCCGATTCACTCAAAAATGGTGCCAAACTGTTGCAAAGCCTCTCCTGATACGTTTGGCGGTGGATGCAGAAGGGTTTTTATCATAGGGAATGAAATAAGGCCTCGACAACTTAACCTGCGGAAAAAAAATTTTTTGAAAAAAAAACCTGACCGGCGGGTCAGAATTTCACCAAAAATCTGACGTTACCCGATTCACTCAAAAATGGTGCCAAACTGTTGCAAAGACTCTCTTGATACGTTTGGCGGTGGATACAGAAGGGTTTTTATCATAGGGAAGAAAATCAGGCCTTGACAAATTAACCTGCGGAAAAACTTTTTTTTGAAAAAAAATCCCTGACCGGCGGGTCAGAATTTCACCAAAAATCTGACGTTACCCGATTCACTCAAAAATGGTGCCAAACTGTTGCAAAGACTCCCCTGATACGTTTGACGGTGGATACGGAAGGGTTTTTATCATAGGGAATAAAATCAGGCCTCGACAACTTAACCTGCGGAGAAAACTTTTTTTTGAAAAAAATCCCTGACCAGCGGGTCAGAATTTCACCAAAAATCTGACGTTACCCGATTCACTCAAAAATGGTGCCAATCTGTTGCAAAGCCTCTCCTGATACGTTTGGCGGTGGATACAGAAGGGTTTTTATCATAGGGAATGAAATAAGGCCTCGACAACTTAACCTGCGGAAAAAAAATTTTTTGAAAAAAAAACCTGACCGGCGGGTCAGAATTTCACCAAAAATCTGACGTTACCCGATTCACTCAAAAATGGTGCCAAACTGTTGCAAAGACTCTCTTGATACGTTTGGCGGTGGATACAGAAGGGTTTTTATCATAGGGAAGAAAATCAGGCCTTGACAAATTAACCTGCGGAAAAACTTTTTTTTGAAAAAAAATCCCTGACCGGCGGGTCAGAATTTCACCAAAAATCTGACGTTACCCGATTCACTCAAAAACGGTGCCAAACTGTTGCAAACTGTTGCAAAGACTCCCCTGATACGTTTGGCGGTGGATACAGAAGGGTTTTTATCATAGGGAATAAAATCAGGCCTCAACAACTTCACCCGGGGAAAAACTTTTTTTTGAAAAAAATCCCTGACCAGCGGGTCAGAATTTCACCAAAAATCTGACGTTACCCTATTCACTCAAAAACGTTGCCAAACTGTTGCAAAGACTCCCCTGATACGTTTGGCGGTGGATACAGAAGGGTTTTTATCATAGGGAATAAAATCAGGCCTCGACAACTTAACCTGCGGAAAAACTTTTTTTTGAAAAAAATCCCTGACCGGCGGGTCAGAATTTCACCAAAAATCTGACGTTACCCGATTCACTAAAAAACGGTGCCAAACTGTTGCAAAGACTCCCCTGATACGTTTGACGGTGGATACAGACGGGTTTTTATCATAGGGAACAAAATCAGGCCTCGACAACTTAACCTGCGGAAAAAATTTTTTTGAAAAAAATCCCTGACCGGCGGGTCAGAATTTCACCAAAAATCCGACGTTACCCGATTCACTCAAAAATGGTGCCAAACTGTTGCAAAGCCTCTCCTGATACGTTTGGCGGTGGATGCAGAAGGGTTTTTATCATAGGGAATGAAATAAGGCCTCGACAACTTAACCTGCGGAAAAAAATTTTTTTGAAAAAAAAACCTGACCGGCGGGTCAGAATTTCACCAAAAATCTGACGTTACCCGATTCACTCAAAAATGGTGCCAAACTGTTGCAAAGACTCTCTTGATACGTTTGGCGGTGGATACAGAAAGGTTTTTATCATAGGGAAGAAAATCAGGCCTTGACAAATTAACCTGCGGAAAAACTTTTTTTTGAAAAAAAATCCCTGACCGGCGGGTCAGAATTTCACCAAAAATCTGACGTTACCCGATTCACTCAAAAATGGTGCCAAACTGTTGCAAAGACTCCCCTGATACGTTTGACGGTGGATACGGAAGGGTTTTTATCATAGGGAATAAAATCAGGCCTCGACAACTTAACCTGCGGAGAAAACTTTTTTTTGAAAAAAATCCCTGACCAGCGGGTCAGAATTTCACCAAAAATCTGACGTTACCCGATTCACTCAAAAATGGTGCCAATCTGTTGCAAAGCCTCTCCTGATACGTTTGGCGGTGGATACAGAAGGGTTTTTATCATAGGGAATGAAATAAGGCCTCGACAACTTAACCTGCGGAAAAAAAATTTTTTGAAAAAAAAACCTGACCGGCGGGTCAGAATTTCACCAAAAATCTGACGTTACCCGATTCACTCAAAAATGGTGCCAAACTGTTGCAAAGACTCTCTTGATACGTTTGGCGGTGGATACAGAAGGGTTTTTATCATAGGGAAGAAAATCAGGCCTTGACAAATTAACCTGCGGAAAAACTTTTTTTTGAAAAAAAATCCCTGACCGGCGGGTCAGAATTTCACCAAAAATCTGACGTTACCCGATTCACTCAAAAATGGTGCCAAACTGTTGCAAAGACTCCCCTGATACGTTTGACGGTGGATACGGAAGGGTTTTTATCATAGGGAATAAAATCAGGCCTCGACAACTTAACCTGCGGAGAAAACTTTTTTTTGAAAAAAATCCCTGACCAGCGGGTCAGAATTTCACCAAAAATGTGACGTTACCCGATTCACTCAAAAATGGTGCCAAACTGTTGCAAAGCCTCTCCTGATACGTTTGGCGGTGGATACAGAAGGGTTTTTATCATAGGGAATGAAATAAGGCCTCGACAACTTAACCTGCGGGAAAAAAATTTTTTGAAAAAAAAACCTGACCGGCGTGTCAGAATTTCACCAAAAATCTGACGTTACCCGATTCACTCAAAAATGGTGCCAAACTGTTGCAAAGACTCTCTTGATACGTTTGGCGGTGGATACAGAAGGGTTTTTATCATAGGGAAGAAAATCAGGCCTTGACAAATTAACCTGCGGAAAAACCTTTTTTTGAAAAAAAATCCCTGACCGGCGGGTCAGAATTTCACCAAAAATCTGACGTTACCCGATTCACTCAAAAATGGTGCCAAACTGTTGCAAAGACTCCCCTGATACGTTTGACGGTGGATACAGACGGGTTTTTATCATAGGGAATAAAATCAGGCCTCGACAACTTAACCTGCGGAAAAACTGTTTTTTGAAAAAAATCCCTGACCGGCGGGTCAGAATTTCACCAAAAATCTGACGTTACCCTATTCACTCAAAAATGGTGCCAAACTGTTGCAAAGACTCCCCTGATACGTTTGGCGGTGGATACGGAAGGGTTTTTATCATAGGGAATAAAATCAGGCCTCGACAACTTAACCTGCGGAAAAACTGTTTTTTGAAAAAAATCCCTGACCGGCGGGTCAGAATTTCACCAAAAATCTGACGTTCCCGATTCACTCAAAAACGGTGCCAAACTGTTGCAAAGACTCCCCTGATACGTTTGGCGGTGGATACAGAAGGGTTTTTATCATAGGGAATAAAATCAGGCCTCAACAACTTCACCCGGGGAAAAACTTTTTTTTGAAAAAAATCCCTGACCAGCGGGTCAGAATTTCACCAAAAATCTGACGTTACCCTATTCACTCAAAAACGTTGCCAAACTGTTGCAAAGACTCCCCTGATACGTTTGGCGGTGGATACAGAAGGGTTTTTATCATAGGGAATAAAATCAGGCCTCGACAACTTAACCTGCGGAAAAACTTTTTTTTGAAAAAAATCCCTGACCGGCGGGTCAGAATTTCACCAAAAATCTGACGTTACCCGATTCACTAAAAAACGGTGCCAAACTGTTGCAAAGACTCCCCTGATACGTTTGACGGTGGATACAGACGGGTTTTTATCATAGGGAACAAAATCAGGCCTCGACAACTTAACCTGCGGAAAAAATTTTTTTGAAAAAAATCCCTGACCGGCGGGTCAGAATTTCACCAAAAATCCGACGTTACCCGATTCACTCAAAAATGGTGCCAAACTGTTGCAAAGACTCCCCTGATACGTTTGACGGTGGATACAGACGGGTTTTTATCATAGGGAATAAAATCAGGCCTCGACAACTTAACCTGCGGAAAAACTTTTTTTTGAAAAAAAATCCCTGACCGGCGGGTCAGAATTTCACCAAAAATCTGACGTTACCCGATTCACTCAAAAATGGTGCCAAACTGTTGCAAAGACTCCCCTGATACGTTTGACGGTGGATACAGACGGGTTTTTATCATAGGGAATAAAATCAGGCCTCGACAACTTAACCTGCGGAAAAAAAATTTTTTGAAAAAAAAACCTGACCGGCGGGTCATAATTTCACCAAAAATCTGACGTTACCAGATTCACTCAAAAACGGTGCCAAACTGTTGCAAAGACTCTCCTGAAACGTTTGGCGGTGGATACAGAAGGGTTTTTATCATAGGGAAGAAAATCAGGCCTTGACAAATTAACCTGCGGAGAAAACTTTTTTTTGAAAAAAATCCCTGACCAGCGGGTCAGAATTTCACCAAAAATCTGACGTTACCCGATTCACTCAAAAATGGTGCCAAACTGTTGCAAAGACTCCCCTGATACGTTTGACGGTGGATACGGAAGGGTTTTTATCATAGGGAATAAAATCAGCCCTCGACAACTTAACCTGCGGAGAAAACTTTTTTTTGAAAAAAATCCCTGACCAGCGGGTCAGAATTTCACCAAAAATCTGACGTTACCCGATTCACTCAAAAATGGTGCCAATCTGTTGCAAAGCCTCTCCTGATACGTTTGGCGGTGGATACAGAAGGGTTTTTATCATAGGGAATGAAATAAGGCCTCGACAACTTATCCTGCGGAAAAAAATTTTTTTGAAAAAAAAACCTGACCGGCGGGTCAGAATTTCACCAAAAATCTGACGTTACCCGATTCACTCAAAAATGGTGCCAAACTGTTGCAAAGACTCTCTTGATACGTTTGGCGGTGGATACAGAAGGGTTTTTATCATAGGGAATAAAATCAGGCCTTGACAAATTAACCTGCGGAAAAACTTTTTTTTGAAAAAAAATCCCTGACCGGCGGGTCAGAATTTCTCCAAAAATCTGACGTTACCCGATTCACTCAAAAATGGTGCCAAACTGTTGCAAAGACTCCCCTGATACGTTTGACGGTGGATACGGAAGGGTTTTTATCATAGGGAATAAAATCAGGCCTCGACAACTTAACCTGCGGAGAAAACTTTTTTTTGAAAAAAATCCCTGACCAGCGGGTCAGAATTTCACCAAAAATGTGACGTTACCCGATTCACTCAAAAATGGTGCCAAACTGTTGCAAAGCCTCTCCTGATACGTTTGGCGGTGGATACAGAAGGGTTTTTATCATAGGGAATGAAATAAGGCCTCGACAACTTAACCTGCGGAAAAAAATTTTTTTGAAAAAAAAACCTGACCGGCGTGTCAGAATTTCACCAAAAATCTGACGTTACCCGATTCACTCAAAAATGGTGCCAAACTGTTGCAAAGACTCTCTTGATACGTTTGGCGGTGGATACAGAAGGGTTTTTATCATAGGGAAGAAAATCAGGCCTTGACAAATTAACCTGCGGAAAAACCTTTTTTTGAAAAAAAAATCCCTGACCGGCGGGTCAGAATTTCACCAAAAATCTGACGTTACCCGATTCACTCAAAAATGGTGCCAAACTGTTGCAAAGACTCCCCTGATACGTTTGACGGTGGATACAGACGGGTTTTTATCATAGGGAATAAAATCAGGCCTCGACAACTTAACCTGCGGAAAAACTGTTTTTTGAAAAAAATCCCTGACCGGCGGGTCAGAATTTCACCAAAAATCTGACGTTACCCTATTCACTCAAAAATGGTGCCAAACTGTTGCAAAGACTCCCCTGATACGTTTGGCGGTGGATACGGAAGGGTTTTTATCATAGGGAATAAAATCAGGCCTCGACAACTTAACCTGCGGAAAAACTGTTTTTTGAAAAAAATCCCTGACCGGCGGGTCAGAATTTCACCAAAAATCTGACGTTCCCGATTCACTCAAAAACGGTGCCAAACTGTTGCAAAGACTCCCCTGATACGTTTGGCGGTGGATACAGAAGGGTTTTTATCATAGGGAATAAAATCAGGCCTCAACAACTTCACCCGGGGAAAAACTTTTTTTTGAAAAAAATCCCTGACCAGCGGGTCAGAATTTCACCAAAAATCTGACGTTACCCTATTCACTCAAAAACGTTGCCAAACTGTTGCAAAGACTCCCCTGATACGTTTGGCGGTGGATACAGAAGGGTTTTTATCATAGGGAATAAAATCAGGCCTCGACAACTTAACCTGCGGAAAAACTTTTTTTTGAAAAAAATCCCTGACCGGCGGGTCAGAATTTCACCAAAAATCTGACGTTACCCGATTCACTAAAAAACGGTGCCAAACTGTTGCAAAGACTCCCCTGATACGTTTGACGGTGGATACAGACGGGTTTTTATCATAGGGAACAAAATCAGGCCTCGACAACTTAACCTGCGGAAAAAAATTTTTTGAAAAAAATCCCTGACCGGCGGGTCAGAATTTCACCAAAAATCCGACGTTACCCGATTCACTCAAAAATGGTGCCAAACTGTTGCAAAGACTCCCCTGATACGTTTGACGGTGGATACAGACGGGTTTTTATCATAGGGAATAAAATCAGGCCTCGACAACTTAACCTGCGGAAAAACTTTTTTTTGAAAAAAAATCCCTGACCGGCGGGTCAGAATTTCACCAAAAATCTGACGTTACCCGATTCACTCAAAAATGGTGCCAAACTGTTGCAAAGACTCCCCTGATACGTTTGACGGTGGATACAGACGGGTTTTTATCATAGGGAATAAAATCAGGCCTCGACAACTTAACCTGCGGAAAAAAAAATTTTTTGAAAAAAAAACCTGACCGGCGGGTCATAATTTCACCAAAAATCTGACGTTACCAGATTCACTCAAAAACGGTGCCAAACTGTTGCAAAGACTCTCCTGAAACGTTTGGCGGTGGATACAGGAGGGTTTTTATCATAGGGAAGAAAATCAGGCCTTGACAAATTAACCTGCGGAAAAACTTTTTTTTGAAAAAAATCCCTGACCGGCGGGTCAGAATTTCACCAAAAATCTGACGTTACCCGATTCACTCAAAAATGGTGCCAAACTGTTGCAAAGACTCCCCTGATACGTTTGGCGGTGGATACGGAAGGGTTTTTATCATAGGGAATAAAATCAGGCCTCGACAACTTAACCTGCGGAAAAACTGTTTTTTGAAAAAAATCCCTGACCGGCGGGTCAGAATTTCACCAAATATCTGACGTTACCCGATTCACTCAAAAATGGTGCCAAACTGTTGCAAAGCATCTCCTGATACGTTTGGTGGTGGATACAGAAGGGTTTTTATCATAGGGAATAAAATCAGGCCTCGACAACTTAACCTGCAGAAAAACTTTTTTTTGAAAAAAATCCCTGACCAGCGGGTCAGAATTTCACCAAAAATCTGACGTTCCCGATTCACTCAAAAACGGTGCCAAACTGTTGCAAAGACTCCCCTGATACGTTTGGCGGTGGATACAGAAGGGTTTTTCTCATAGGGAATAAAATCAGGCCTCGACAACTTAACCTGCGTAAAAACTTTTTTTTGAAAAAAAAACCCTGACCGGCGGGTCAGAATTTCACCAAAAAACTGACGTTACCCGATTCACTCAAAAATGGTGCCAAACTGTTGCAAAGACTCCCCTGATACGTTTGGCGGTGGATACGGAAGGGTTTTTATCATAGGGAATAAAATCAGGCCTCGACAACTTAACCTGCGGAGAAAACTTTTTTTTGAAAAAAATCCCTGACCGGCGGGTCAGAATTTCACCAAAAATCTGACGTTACCCGATTCACTCAAAAATGGTGCCAAACTGTTGCAAAGACTCTCCTGATACGTTTGGCGGTGGATACAGAAGGGTTTTTATCATAGGGAATAAAATCAGGCCTCGACAACTTAACCTGCGGAAAAACTTTTTTTTTGAAAAAAATCCCTGACCGGCGGGTCAGAATTTCACCAAAAATCTGACGTTACCCGATTCACTCAAAAATGGTGCCAAACTGTTGCAAAGACTCCCCTGATACGTTCGGCGGTGGATACAGAAGGGTTTTTATCATAGGGAAGAAAATCAGGCCTCGACAACTTAACCTGCGGAGAAAACTTTTTTTTGAAAAAAATCCCTGACCGGCGGGTCAGAATTTCACCAAAAATCTGACGTTACCCGATTCACTCAAAAATGGTGCCAAACTGTTGCAAAGACTCCCCTGATACGTTTGGCGTTGGATACAGAAGGGTTTTTATCATAGGGAATAAAATCAGGCCTCGACAACTTAAGCTGCGGAAAACCTTTTTTTTGAAAAAAATCCCTGACCGGCGGGTCAGAATTTCACCAAAAATCTGACGTTACCCGATTCACTCAAAAACGGTGCCAAACTGTTGCAAAGACTCCCCTGATACGTTTGACGGTGGATACAGAAGGGTTTTTATCATAGGGAATAAAATCAGGCCTCGACAACTTAACCTGCGGAAAAACTTTTTTTTGAAAAAAATCCCTGACCGGCGGGTCAGAATTTCACCAAAAATCTGACGTTACCCGATTCACTCAAAAATGGTTCCAAACTGTTGCAAAGACTCTCCTGATACGTTTGGCGGTGGATACGGAAGGGTTTTTATCATAGGAAATAAAATCAGGCCTCGACAACTTAACCTGCGGAAAAACTTTTTTTTGAAAAAAAATCCCTGACCAGCGGGTCAGAATTTCACCAAAAATCTGACGTTACCCTATTCACTCAAAAACGGTGCCAAACTGTTGCAAAGACTCCCCTGATACGTTTGACGGTGGATACAGAAGAGTTTTTATCATAGGGAATAAAATCAGGCCTCGACAACTTAACCTGCGGAAAAACTTTTTTTTGAAAAAAATCCCTGACCGGCGGGTCAGAATTTCACCAAAAATCTGACGTTACCCGATTCACTCAAAAACGGTGCCAAACTGTTGCAAAGACTCCCCTGATACGTTTGACGGTGGATACAGAAGAGTTTTTATCATAGGGAATAAAATCAGGCCTCGACAACTTAACCTGCGGAAAAACTTTTTTTTGAAAAAAATCCCTGACCGGCGGGTCAGAATTTCAGCAAAAATCTGACGTTACCCGATTCACTCAAAAATGGTGCCAAACTGTTGCAAAGACTCTCCTGATACGTTTGGCGGTGGATACGGAAGGGTTCTTATCATAGGGAATAAAATCAGGCCTCGACAACTTAACCTGCGGAAAAACTTTTTTTTGAAAAAAAATCCCTGACCAGCGGGTCAGAATTTCACCAAAAATCTGACGTTACCCTATTCACTCAAAAACGGTGCCAAACTGTTGCAAAGACTCCCCTGATAGATTTGACGGTGGATACAGAAGAGTTTTTATCATAGGGAATAAAATCAGGCCTCGACAACTTAACCTGCGGAAAAACTTTTTTTTGAAAAAAATCCCTGACCGGCGGGTCAGAATTTCACCAAATATCTGACGTTACCCGATTCACTCAAAAATGGTGCCAAACTGTTGCAAAGCATCTCCTGATACGTTTGGTGGTGGATACAGAAGGGTTTTTATCATAGGGAATAAAATCAGGCCTCGACAACTTAACCTGCAGAAAAACTTTTTTTTGAAAAAAATCCCTGACCAGCGGGTCAGAATTTCACCAAAAATCTGACGTTCCCGATTCACTCAAAAACGGTGCCAAACTGTTGCAAAGACTCCCCTGATACGTTTGGCGGTGGATACAGAAGGGTTTTTCTCATAGGGAATAAAATCAGGCCTCGACAACTTAACCTGCGTAAAAACTTTTTTTTGAAAAAAAAACCCTGACCGGCGGGTCAGAATTTCACCAAAAAACTGACGTTACCCGATTCACTCAAAAATGGTGCCAAACTGTTGCAAAGACTCCCCTGATACGTTTGGCGGTGGATACGGAAGGGTTTTTATCATAGGGAATAAAATCAGGCCTCGACAACTTAACCTGCGGAGAAAACTTTTTTTTGAAAAAAATCCCTGACCGGCGGGTCAGAATTTCACCAAAAATCTGACGTTACCCGATTCACTCAAAAATGGTGCCAAACTGTTGCAAAGACTCTCCTGATACGTTTGGCGGTGGATACAGAAGGGTTTTTATCATAGGGAATAAAATCAGGCCTCGACAACTTAACCTGCGGAAAAACTTTTTTTTTGAAAAAAATCCCTGACCGGCGGGTCAGAATTTCACCAAAAATCTGACGTTACCCGATTCACTCAAAAATGGTGCCAAACTGTTGCAAAGACTCCCCTGATACGTTCGGCGGTGGATACAGAAGGGTTTTTATCATAGGGAAGAAAATCAGGCCTCGACAACTTAACCTGCGGAGAAAACTTTTTTTTGAAAAAAATCCCTGACCGGCGGGTCAGAATTTCACCAAAAATCTGACGTTACCCGATTCACTCAAAAATGGTGCCAAACTGTTGCAAAGACTCCCCTGATACGTTTGGCGTTGGATACAGAAGGGTTTTTATCATAGGGAATAAAATCAGGCCTCGACAACTTAAGCTGCGGAAAACCTTTTTTTTGAAAAAAATCCCTGACCGGCGGGTCAGAATTTCACCAAAAATCTGACGTTACCCGATTCACTCAAAAACGGTGCCAAACTGTTGCAAAGACTCCCCTGATACGTTTGACGGTGGATACAGAAGGGTTTTTATCATAGGGAATAAAATCAGGCCTCGACAACTTAACCTGCGGAAAAACTTTTTTTTGAAAAAAATCCCTGACCGGCGGGTCAGAATTTCACCAAAAATCTGACGTTACCCGATTCACTCAAAAATGGTTCCAAACTGTTGCAAAGACTCTCCTGATACGTTTGGCGGTGGATACGGAAGGGTTTTTATCATAGGAAATAAAATCAGGCCTCGACAACTTAACCTGCGGAAAAACTTTTTTTTGAAAAAAAATCCCTGACCAGCGGGTCAGAATTTCACCAAAAATCTGACGTTACCCTATTCACTCAAAAACGGTGCCAAACTGTTGCAAAGACTCCCCTGATACGTTTGACGGTGGATACAGAAGAGTTTTTATCATAGGGAATAAAATCAGGCCTCGACAACTTAACCTGCGGAAAAACTTTTTTTTGAAAAAAATCCCTGACCGGCGGGTCAGAATTTCACCAAAAATCTGACGTTACCCGATTCACTCAAAAACGGTGCCAAACTGTTGCAAAGACTCCCCTGATACGTTTGACGGTGGATACAGAAGAGTTTTTATCATAGGGAATAAAATCAGGCCTCGACAACTTAACCTGCGGAAAAACTTTTTTTTGAAAAAAATCCCTGACCGGCGGGTCAGAATTTCAGCAAAAATCTGACGTTACCCGATTCACTCAAAAATGGTGCCAAACTGTTGCAAAGACTCTCCTGATACGTTTGGCGGTGGATACGGAAGGGTTCTTATCATAGGGAATAAAATCAGGCCTCGACAACTTAACCTGCGGAAAAACTTTTTTTTGAAAAAAAATCCCTGACCAGCGGGTCAGAATTTCACCAAAAATCTGACGTTACCCTATTCACTCAAAAACGGTGCCAAACTGTTGCAAAGACTCCCCTGATAGATTTGACGGTGGATACAGAAGAGTTTTTATCATAGGGAATAAAATCAGGCCTCGACAACTTAACCTGCGGAAAAACTTTTTTTTGAAAAAAATCCCTGACCGGCGGGTCAGAATTTCACCAAAAATCTGACGTTACCCTATTCACTCAAAAACCGTGCCAAACTGTTGCAAAGACTCCCCTGATACGTTTGACGGTGGATACAGAAGAGTTTTTATCATAGGGAATAAAATCAGGCCTCGACAACTTAACCTGCGGAAAAACTTTTTTTTGAAAAAAATCCCTGACCGGCGGGTCAGAATTTCACCAAAAATCTGACGTTACCCGATTCACTCAAAAACGGTGCCAAACTGTTGCAAAGACTCCCCTGATACGTTTGATGGTGGATACAGAAGGGTTTTTATCATTGGGAATAAAATCAGGCCTTGACAACTTAACTTGCGGAAAAACTTTTTTTTGAAAAAAATCCCTGACCGGCGGGTCAGAATTTCACCAAAAATCTGACGTTACCCGATTCACTCAAAAACGGTGCCAAACTGTTGCAAAGACTCCCCTGATACGTTTGACGGTGGATACAGAAGGGTTTTTATCATTGGGAATAAAATCAGGCCTCGACAACTTAACCTGCGGAAAAACTTTTTTTTGAAAAAAATCCCTGACCGGCGGGTCAGAATTTCACCAAAAATCTGACGTTACCCGATTCACTCAAAAATGGTGCCAAACGGTTGCAAAGCCTCTCCTGATACGTTTGGCGGTGGATACAGAAGGGTTTTTATCATAGGGAATAAAATCAGGCCTCGACAACTTAACCTGCGGAAAAACTTTTTTTTGAAAAAAATCCCTGACCGGCGGGTCAGAATTTCACCAAAAATCTGACGTTACCCGATTCACAAAAAACGGTGCCAAACTGTTGCAAAGACTCCCCTGATACGTTTGACGGTGGATACAGACGGGTTTTTATCATAGGGAATAAAATCAGGCCTCGACAACTTAACCTGCGGAAAAACTTTTTTTAAAAAAAATCCCTGACCGGCGGGTCAGAATTTGACCAAAAATCTGACGTTACCCGATTCACTCAAAAATGGTGCCAAACTGTTGCAAAGACTCCCCTGATACGTTTGGCGGTGGATACAGAAGGGTTTTTATCATAGGGAATAAAATCAGGCCTCGACAACTTAACCTGCGGAAAAACTGTTTTTTGAAAAAAATCCCTGACCGGCGGGTCAGAATTTCACCAAAAATCTGACGTTACCCGATTCACTCAAAAACGGTGCCCAACTGTTGCAAAGACTCCCCTGATACGTTTGGCGGTGGATACAGAAGGGTTTTTATCATAGGGAATAGAATCAGGCCTCGACAACTTAACCTGCGGAAAAACTTTTTTTTGAAAAAAATCCCTGACCGGCGGGTCAGAATTTCACCAAAAATCCGACGTTACCCGATTCACTCAAAAATGGTGCCAAACTGTTGCAAAGACTCCCCTGATACGTTTGGCGGTGGATACAGAAGGGTTTTTATCATAGGGAATAAAATCAGGCCTCGACAACTTGACCTGCGGAAAAATAAATTTTTTGAAAAAAAAACCTGACCGGCGGGTCAGAATTTCACCAAAAATCTGACGTTACCCGATTCACTCAAAAATGGTGCCAAACTGTTGCAAAGACTCTCCTGATACGTTTGGCGGTGGATACAGAAGGGTTTTTATCATAGGGAAGAAAATCAGGCCTTGACAAATTAACCTGCGGAAAAACTTTTTTTTGAAAAAAATCCCTGACCGGCGGGTCAGAATTTCACCAAAAATCTGACGTTACCCGATTCACTCAAAAATGGTGCCAAACTGTTGCAAAGACTCCCCTGATACGTTTGACGGTGGATACAGACGGGTTTTTATCATAGGGAATAAAATCAGGCCTCGACAACTTAACCTGCGGAAAAACTTTTTTTTGAAAAAAATCCCTGACCGGCGGGGTCAGAATTTCACAAAAAATCTGACGTTACTCTATTCACTCAAAAATGGTGCCAACCTGTTGCAAAGACTCCCCTGATACGTTTGACGGTGGATACGGAAGGGTTTTTATCATAGGGAATAAAATCAGGCCTCGACAACTTAACCTGCGGAGAAAACTTTTTTTTGAAAAAAATCCCTGACCAGCGGGTCAGAATTTCACCAAAAATCTGACGTTACCCGATTCACTCAAAAATGGTGCCAAACTGTTGCAAAGCCTCTCCTGATACGTTTGGCGGTGGATACAGAAGGGTTTTTATCATAGGGAATGAAATAAGGCCTCGACAACTTAACCTGCGGAAAAAAATTTTTTTGAAAAAAAAACCTGACCGGCGGGTCAGAATTTCACCAAAAATCTGACGTTACCCGATTCACTCAAAAATGGTGCCAAACTGTTGCAAAGACTCTCTTGATACGTTTGGCGGTGGATACAGAAGGGTTTTTATCATAGGGAAGAAAATCAGGCCTTGACAAATTAACCTGCGGAAAAACCTTTTTTTGAAAAAAAAATCTCTGACCGGCGGGTCAGAATTTCACCAAAAATCTGACGTTACCCGATTCACTCAAAAATGGTGCCAAACTGTTGCAAAGACTCCCCTGATACGTTTGACGGTGGATACAGACGGGTTTTTATCATAGGGAATAAAATCAGGCCTCGACAACTTAACCTGCGGAAAAACTGTTTTTTGAAAAAAATCCCTGACCGGCGGGTCAGAATTTCACCAAATATCTGACGTTACCCGATTCACTCAAAAATGGTGCCAAACTGTTGCAAAGCATCTCCTGATACGTTTGGTGGTGGATACAGAAGGGTTTTTATCATAGGGAATAAAATCAGGCCTCGACAACTTAACCTGCAGAAAAACTTTTTTTTGAAAAAAATCCCTGACCAGCGGGTCAGAATTTCACCAAAAATCTGACGTTCCCGATTCACTCAAAAACGGTGCCAAACTGTTGCAAAGACTCCCCTGATACGTTTGGCGGTGGATACAGAAGGGTTTTTCTCATAGGGAATAAAATCAGGCCTCGACAACTTAACCTGCGTAAAAACTTTTTTTTGAAAAAAAAACCCTGACCGGCGGGTCAGAATTTCACCAAAAAACTGACGTTACCCGATTCACTCAAAAATGGTGCCAAACTGTTGCAAAGACTCCCCTGATACGTTTGGCGGTGGATACGGAAGGGTTTTTATCATAGGGAATAAAATCAGGCCTCGACAACTTAACCTGCGGAGAAAACTTTTTTTTGAAAAAAATCCCTGACCGGCGGGTCAGAATTTCACCAAAAATCTGACGTTACCCGATTCACTCAAAAATGGTGCCAAACTGTTGCAAAGACTCTCCTGATACGTTTGGCGGTGGATACAGAAGGGTTTTTATCATAGGGAATAAAATCAGGCCTCGACAACTTAACCTGCGGAAAAACTTTTTTTTTGAAAAAAATCCCTGACCGGCGGGTCAGAATTTCACCAAAAATCTGACGTTACCCGATTCACTCAAAAATGGTGCCAAACTGTTGCAAAGACTCCCCTGATACGTTCGGCGGTGGATACAGAAGGGTTTTTATCATAGGGAAGAAAATCAGGCCTCGACAACTTAACCTGCGGAGAAAACTTTTTTTTGAAAAAAATCCCTGACCGGCGGGTCAGAATTTCACCAAAAATCTGACGTTACCCGATTCACTCAAAAATGGTGCCAAACTGTTGCAAAGACTCCCCTGATACGTTTGGCGTTGGATACAGAAGGGTTTTTATCATAGGGAATAAAATCAGGCCTCGACAACTTAAGCTGCGGAAAACCTTTTTTTTGAAAAAAATCCCTGACCGGCGGGTCAGAATTTCACCAAAAATCTGACGTTACCCGATTCACTCAAAAACGGTGCCAAACTGTTGCAAAGACTCCCCTGATACGTTTGACGGTGGATACAGAAGGGTTTTTATCATAGGGAATAAAATCAGGCCTCGACAACTTAACCTGCGGAAAAACTTTTTTTTGAAAAAAATCCCTGACCGGCGGGTCAGAATTTCACCAAAAATCTGACGTTACCCGATTCACTCAAAAATGGTTCCAAACTGTTGCAAAGACTCTCCTGATACGTTTGGCGGTGGATACGGAAGGGTTTTTATCATAGGAAATAAAATCAGGCCTCGACAACTTAACCTGCGGAAAAACTTTTTTTTGAAAAAAAATCCCTGACCAGCGGGTCAGAATTTCACCAAAAATCTGACGTTACCCTATTCACTCAAAAACGGTGCCAAACTGTTGCAAAGACTCCCCTGATACGTTTGACGGTGGATACAGAAGAGTTTTTATCATAGGGAATAAAATCAGGCCTCGACAACTTAACCTGCGGAAAAACTTTTTTTTGAAAAAAATCCCTGACCGGCGGGTCAGAATTTCACCAAAAATCTGACGTTACCCGATTCACTCAAAAACGGTGCCAAACTGTTGCAAAGACTCCCCTGATACGTTTGACGGTGGATACAGAAGAGTTTTTATCATAGGGAATAAAATCAGGCCTCGACAACTTAACCTGCGGAAAAACTTTTTTTTGAAAAAAATCCCTGACCGGCGGGTCAGAATTTCAGCAAAAATCTGACGTTACCCGATTCACTCAAAAATGGTGCCAAACTGTTGCAAAGACTCTCCTGATACGTTTGGCGGTGGATACGGAAGGGTTCTTATCATAGGGAATAAAATCAGGCCTCGACAACTTAACCTGCGGAAAAACTTTTTTTTGAAAAAAAATCCCTGACCAGCGGGTCAGAATTTCACCAAAAATCTGACGTTACCCTATTCACTCAAAAACGGTGCCAAACTGTTGCAAAGACTCCCCTGATAGATTTGACGGTGGATACAGAAGAGTTTTTATCATAGGGAATAAAATCAGGCCTCGACAACTTAACCTGCGGAAAAACTTTTTTTTGAAAAAAATCCCTGACCGGCGGGTCAGAATTTCACCAAAAATCTGACGTTACCCTATTCACTCAAAAACCGTGCCAAACTGTTGCAAAGACTCCCCTGATACGTTTGACGGTGGATACAGAAGAGTTTTTATCATAGGGAATAAAATCAGGCCTCGACAACTTAACCTGCGGAAAAACTTTTTTTTGAAAAAAATCCCTGACCGGCGGGTCAGAATTTCACCAAAAATCTGACGTTACCCGATTCACTCAAAAACGGTGCCAAACTGTTGCAAAGACTCCCCTGATACGTTTGATGGTGGATACAGAAGGGTTTTTATCATTGGGAATAAAATCAGGCCTTGACAACTTAACTTGCGGAAAAACTTTTTTTTGAAAAAAATCCCTGACCGGCGGGTCAGAATTTCACCAAAAATCTGACGTTACCCGATTCACTCAAAAACGGTGCCAAACTGTTGCAAAGACTCCCCTGATACGTTTGACGGTGGATACAGAAGGGTTTTTATCATTGGGAATAAAATCAGGCCTCGACAACTTAACCTGCGGAAAAACTTTTTTTTGAAAAAAATCCCTGACCGGCGGGTCAGAATTTCACCAAAAATCTGACGTTACCCGATTCACTCAAAAATGGTGCCAAACGGTTGCAAAGCCTCTCCTGATACGTTTGGCGGTGGATACAGAAGGGTTTTTATCATAGGGAATAAAATCAGGCCTCGACAACTTAACCTGCGGAAAAACTTTTTTTTGAAAAAAATCCCTGACCGGCGGGTCAGAATTTCACCAAAAATCTGACGTTACCCGATTCACAAAAAACGGTGCCAAACTGTTGCAAAGACTCCCCTGATACGTTTGACGGTGGATACAGACGGGTTTTTATCATAGGGAATAAAATCAGGCCTCGACAACTTAACCTGCGGAAAAACTTTTTTTAAAAAAAATCCCTGACCGGCGGGTCAGAATTTGACCAAAAATCTGACGTTACCCGATTCACTCAAAAATGGTGCCAAACTGTTGCAAAGACTCCCCTGATACGTTTGGCGGTGGATACAGAAGGGTTTTTATCATAGGGAATAAAATCAGGCCTCGACAACTTAACCTGCGGAAAAACTGTTTTTTGAAAAAAATCCCTGACCGGCGGGTCAGAATTTCACCAAAAATCTGACGTTACCCGATTCACTCAAAAACGGTGCCCAACTGTTGCAAAGACTCCCCTGATACGTTTGGCGGTGGATACAGAAGGGTTTTTATCATAGGGAATAGAATCAGGCCTCGACAACTTAACCTGCGGAAAAACTTTTTTTTGAAAAAAATCCCTGACCGGCGGGTCAGAATTTCACCAAAAATCCGACGTTACCCGATTCACTCAAAAATGGTGCCAAACTGTTGCAAAGACTCCCCTGATACGTTTGGCGGTGGATACAGAAGGGTTTTTATCATAGGGAATAAAATCAGGCCTCGACAACTTGACCTGCGGAAAAATAAATTTTTTGAAAAAAAAACCTGACCGGCGGGTCAGAATTTCACCAAAAATCTGACGTTACCCGATTCACTCAAAAATGGTGCCAAACTGTTGCAAAGACTCTCCTGATACGTTTGGCGGTGGATACAGAAGGGTTTTTATCATAGGGAAGAAAATCAGGCCTTGACAAATTAACCTGCGGAAAAACTTTTTTTTGAAAAAAATCCCTGACCGGCGGGTCAGAATTTCACCAAAAATCTGACGTTACCCGATTCACTCAAAAATGGTGCCAAACTGTTGCAAAGACTCCCCTGATACGTTTGACGGTGGATACAGACGGGTTTTTATCATAGGGAATAAAATCAGGCCTCGACAACTTAACCTGCGGAAAAACTTTTTTTTGAAAAAAATCCCTGACCGGCGGGGTCAGAATTTCACAAAAAATCTGACGTTACTCTATTCACTCAAAAATGGTGCCAACCTGTTGCAAAGACTCCCCTGATACGTTTGACGGTGGATACGGAAGGGTTTTTATCATAGGGAATAAAATCAGGCCTCGACAACTTAACCTGCGGAGAAAACTTTTTTTTGAAAAAAATCCCTGACCAGCGGGTCAGAATTTCACCAAAAATCTGACGTTACCCGATTCACTCAAAAATGGTGCCAAACTGTTGCAAAGCCTCTCCTGATACGTTTGGCGGTGGATACAGAAGGGTTTTTATCATAGGGAATGAAATAAGGCCTCGACAACTTAACCTGCGGAAAAAAATTTTTTTGAAAAAAAAACCTGACCGGCGGGTCAGAATTTCACCAAAAATCTGACGTTACCCGATTCACTCAAAAATGGTGCCAAACTGTTGCAAAGACTCTCTTGATACGTTTGGCGGTGGATACAGAAGGGTTTTTATCATAGGGAAGAAAATCAGGCCTTGACAAATTAACCTGCGGAAAAACCTTTTTTTGAAAAAAAAATCTCCGACCGGCGGGTCAGAATTTCACCAAAAATCTGACGTTACCCGATTCACTCAAAAATGGTGCCAAACTGTTGCAAAGACTCCCCTGATACGTTTGACGGTGGATACAGACGGGTTTTTATCATAGGGAATAAAATCAGGCCTCGACAACTTAACCTGCGGAAAAACTGTTTTTTGAAAAAAATCCCTGACCGGCGGGTCAGAATTTCACCAAAAATCTGACGTTACCCTATTCACTCAAAAATGGTGCCAAACTGTTGCAAAGACTCCCCTGATACGTTTGGCGGTGGATACGGAAGGGTTTTTATCATAGGGAATAAAATCAGGCCTCGACAACTTAACCTGCGGAAAAACTGTTTTTTGAAAAAAATCCCTGACCGGCGGGTCAGAATTTCACCAAAAATCTGACGTTCCCGATTCACTCAAAAACGGTGCCAAACTGTTGCAAAGACTCCCCTGATACGTTTGGCGGTGGATACAGAAGGGTTTTTATCATAGGGAATAAAATCAGGCCTCAACAACTTCACCCGGGGAAAAACTTTTTTTTGAAAAAAATCCCTGACCAGCGGGTCAGAATTTCACCAAAAATCTGACGTTACCCTATTCACTCAAAAACGTTGCCAAACTGTTGCAAAGACTCCCCTGATACGTTTGGCGGTGGATACAGAAGGGTTTTTATCATAGGGAATAAAATCAGGCCTCGACAACTTAACCTGCGGAAAAACTTTTTTTTGAAAAAAATCCCTGACCGGCGGGTCAGAATTTCACCAAAAATCTGACGTTACCCGATTCACTAAAAAACGGTGCCAAACTGTTGCAAAGACTCCCCTGATACGTTTGACGGTGGATACAGACGGGTTTTTATCATAGGGAACAAAATCAGGCCTCGACAACTTAACCTGCGGAAAAAATTTTTTTGAAAAAAATCCCTGACCGGCGGGTCAGAATTTCACCAAAAATCCGACGTTATCCGATTCACTCAAAAATGGTGCCAAACTGTTGCAAAGCCTCTCCTGATACGTTTGGCGGTGGATACAGAAGGGTTTTTATCATAGGGAATGAAATAAGGCCTCGACAACTTAACCTGCGGAAAAAAAATTTTTTGAAAAAAAAACCTGACCGGCGGGTCAGAATTTCACCAAAAATCTGACGTTACCCGATTCACTCAAAAATGGTGCCAAACTGTTGCAAAGACTCTCTTGATACGTTTGGCGGTGGATACAGAAGGGTTTTTATCATAGGGAAGAAAATCAGGCCTTGACAAATTAACCTGCGGAAAAACTTTTTTTTGAAAAAAAATCCCTGACCGGCGGGTCAGAATTTCACCAAAAATCTGACGTTACCCGATTCACTCAAAAATGGTGCCAAACTGTTGCAAAGACTCCCCTGATACGTTTGACGGTGGATACGGAAGGGTTTTTATCATAGGGAATAAAATCAGGCCTCGACAACTTAACCTGCGGAGAAAACTTTTTTTTGAAAAAAATCCCTGACCAGCGGGTCAGAATTTCACCAAAAATCTGACGTTACCCGATTCACTCAAAAATGGTGCCAATCTGTTGCAAAGCCTCTCCTGATACGTTTGGCGGTGGATACAGAAGGGTTTTTATCATAGGGAATGAAATAAGGCCTCGACAACTTAACCTGCGGAAAAAAAATTTTTTGAAAAAAAAACCTGACCGGCGGGTCAGAATTTCACCAAAAATCTGACGTTACCCGATTCACTCAAAAATGGTGCCAAACTGTTGCAAAGACTCTCTTGATACGTTTGGCGGTGGATACAGAAGGGTTTTTATCATAGGGAAGAAAATCAGGCCTTGACAAATTAACCTGCGGAAAAACTTTTTTTTGAAAAAAAATCCCTGACCGGCGGGTCAGAATTTCACCAAAAATCTGACGTTACCCGATTCACTCAAAAATGGTGCCAAACTGTTGCAAAGACTCCCCTGATACGTTTGACGGTGGATACGGAAGGGTTTTTATCATAGGGAATAAAATCAGGCCTCGACAACTTAACCTGCGGAGAAAACTTTTTTTGAAAAAAATCCCTGACCAGCGGGTCAGAATTTCACCAAAAATGTGACGTTACCCGATTCACTCAAAAATGGTGCCAAACTGTTGCAAAGCCTCTCCTGATACGTTTGGCGGTGGATACAGAAGGGTTTTTATCATAGGGAATGAAATAAGGCCTCGACAACTTAACCTGCGGAAAAAAATTTTTTTGAAAAAAAAACCTGACCGGCGGGTCAGAATTTCACCAAAAATCTGACGTTACCCGATTCACTCAAAAATGGTGCCAAACTGTTGCAAAGACTCTCTTGATACGTTTGGCGGTGGATACAGAAGGGTTTTTATCATAGGGAAGAAAATCAGGCCTTGACAAATTAACCTGCGGAAAAACCTTTTTTTGAAAAAAAATCCCTGACCGGCGGGTCAGAATTTCACCAAAAATCTGACGTTACCCGATTCACTCAAAAATGGTGCCAAACTGTTGCAAAGACTCCCCTGATACGTTTGACGGTGGATACAGACGGGTTTTTATCATAGGGAATAAAATCAGGCCTCGACAACTTAACCTGCGGAAAAACTGTTTTTTGAAAAAAATCCCTGACCGGCGGGTCAGAATTTCACCAAAAATCTGACGTCACCCTATTCACTCAAAAATGGTGCCAAACTGTTGCAAAGACTCCCCTGATACGTTTGGCGGTGGATACGGAAGGGTTTTTATCATAGGGAATAAAATCAGGCCTCGACAACTTAACCTGCGGAAAAACTGTTTTTTGAAAAAAATCCCTGACCGGCGGGTCAGAATTTCACCAAAAATCTGACGTTCCCGATTCACTCAAAAACGGTGCCAAACTGTTGCAAAGACTCCCCTGATACGTTTGGCGGTGGATACAGAAGGGTTTTTATCATAGGGAATAAAATCAGGCCTCAACAACTTCACCCGGGGAAAAACTTTTTTTTGAAAAAAATCCCTGACCAGCGGGTCAGAATTTCACCAAAAATCTGACGTTACCCTATTCACTCAAAAACGTTGCCAAACTGTTGCAAAGACTCCCCTGATACGTTTGGCGGTGGATACAGAAGGGATTTTATCATAGGGAATAAAATCAGGCCTCGACAACTTAACCTGCGGAAAAACTTTTTTTTGAAAAAAATCCCTGACCGGCGGGTCAGAATTTCACCAAAAATCTGACGTTACCCGATTCACTAAAAAACGGTGCCAAACTGTTGCAAAGACTCCCCTGATACGTTTGACGGTGGATACAGACGGGTTTTTATCATAGGGAACAAAATCAGGCCTCGACAACTTAACCTGCGGAAAAATTTTTTTTGAAAAAAATCCCTGACCGGCGGGTCAGAATTTCACCAAAAATCCGACGTTACCCGATTCACTCAAAAACGGTGCCAAACTGTTGCAAAGACTCTCCTGAAACGTTTGACGGTGGATACAGACGGGTTTTTATCATAGGGAATAAAATCAGGCCTCGACAACTTAACCTGCGGAAAAACTTTTTTTTTGAAAAAAATCCCTGACCGGCGGGTCAGAATTTCACCAAAAATCTGACGTTACCCTATTCACTCAAAAATGGTGCCAAACTGTTGCAAAGACTCCCCTGATACGTTTGGCGGTGGATAGGGAAGGGTTTTTATCATAGGGAATAAAATCAGGCCTCGACAACTTAACCTGCGGAAAAACTGTTTTTTGAAAAAAATCCCTGACCGGCGGGTCAGAATTTCACCAAATATCTGACGTTACCCGATTCACTCAAAAATGGTGCCAAACTGTTGCAAAGCATCTCCTGATACGTTTGGTGGTGGATACAGAAGGGTTTTTATCATAGGGAATAAAATCAGGCCTCGACAACTTAACCTGCGGAAAAACTTTTTTTTGAAAAAAATCCCTGACCAGCGGGTCAGAATTTCACCAAAAATCTGACGTTCCCGATTCACTCAAAAACGGTGCCAAACTGTTGCAAAGACTCCCCTGATACGTTTGGCGGTGGATACAGAAGGGTTTTTATCATAGGGAATAAAATCAGGCCTCAACAACTTAACCCGCGGAAAAACTTTTTTTTGAAAAAAAATCCCTGACCAGCGGGTCAGAATTTCACCAAAAATCTGACATTACCCTATTCACTCAAAAACGGTGCCAAACTGTTGCAAAGACTCCCCTGATACGTTTGGCGTTGGATACAGAAGGGTTTTTATCATAGGGAATAAAATCAGGCCTCGACAACTTAACCTGCGGAAAAACCTTTTTTTGAAAAAAATCCCTGACCGGCGGGTCAGAATTTCACCAAAAATCTGACGTTACCCGATTCACTCAAAAACGGTGCCAAACTGTTGCAAAGACTCCCCTGATACGTTTGACGCTGGATACAGACGGGTTTTTCTCATAGGGAATAAAATCAGGCCTCGACAACTTAACCTGCGTAAAAACTTTTTTTTGAAAAAAAAACCCTGACCGGCGGGTCAGAATTTCACCAAAAAACTGACGTTACCCGATTCACTCAAAAATGGTGCCAAACTGTTGCAAAGACTCCCCTGATACGTTTGGCGGTGGATACGGAAGGGTTTTTATCATAGGGAATAAAATCAGGCCTCGACAACTTAACCTGCGGAGAAAACTTTTTTTTGAAAAAAATCCCTGACCGGCGGGTCAGAATTTCACCAAAAATCTGACGTTACCCGATTCACTCAAAAATGGTGCCAAACTGTTGCAAAGACTCTCCTGATACGTTTGGCGGTGGATACAGAAAGGTTTTTATCATAGGGAATAAAATCAGGCCTCGACAACTTAACCTGCGGAAAAACTTTTTTTTTGAAAAAAATCCCTGACCGGCGGGTCAGAATTTCACCAAAAATCTGACGTTACCCGATTCACTCAAAAATGGTGCCAAACTGTTGCAAAGACTCCCCTGATACGTTCGGCGGTGGATACAGAAGGGTTTTTATCATAGGGAATAAAATCAGGCCTCGACAACTTAACCTGCGGAGAAAACTTTTTTTTGAAAAAAATCCCTGACCGGCGGGTCAGAATTTCACCAAAAATCTGACGTTACCCGATTCACTCAAAAATGGTGCCAAACTGTTGCAAAGACTCCCCTGATACGTTTGGCGTTGGATACAGAAGGGTTTTTATCATAGGGAATAAAATCAGGCCTCGACAACTTAAGCTGCGGAAAACCTTTTTTTTGAAAAAAAATCCCTGACCGGCGGGTCAGAATTTCACCAAAAATCTGACGTTACCCGATTCACTCAAAAACGGTGCCAAACTGTTGCCAAGACTCCCCTGATACGTTTGACGGTGGATACAGAAGGGTTTTTATCATAGGGAATAAAATCAGGCCTCAACAACTTAACCTGCGGAAAAACTTTTTTTTGAAAAAAATCCCTGACCGGCGGGTCAGAATTTCACCAAAAATCTGACGTTACCCGATTCACTCAAAAATGGTTCCAAACTGTTGCAAAGACTCTCCTGATACGTTTGGCGGTGGATACGGAAGGGTTTTTATCATAGGGAATAAAATCAGGCCTCGACAACTTAACCTGCGGAAAAACTTTTTTTTGAAAAAAAATCCCTGACCAGCGGGTCAGAATTTCACCAAAAATCTGACGTTACCCTATTCACTCAAAAACGGTGCCAAACTGTTGCAAAGACTCCCCTGATACGTTTGACGGTGGATACAGAAGAGTTTTTATCATAGGGAATAAAATCAGGCCTCGACAACTTAACCTGCGGAAAAACTTTTTTTTGAAAAAAATCCCTGACCGGCGGGTCAGAATTTCACCAAAAATCTGACGTTACCCGATTCACTCAAAAACGGTGCCAAACTGTTGCAAAGACTCCCCTGATACGTTTGACGGTGGATACAGACGAGTTTTTATCATAGGGAATAAAATCAGGCCTCGACAACTTAACCTGCGGAAAAACTTTTTTTTGAAAAAAATCCCTGACCGGCGGGTCAGAATTTCAGCAAAAATCTGACGTTACCCGATTCACTCAAAAATGGTGCCAAACTGTTGCAAAGACTCTCCTGATACGTTTGGCGGTGGATACGGAAGGGTTCTTATCATAGGGAATAAAATCAGGCCTCGACAACTTAACCTGCGGAAAAACTTTTTTTTGAAAAAAAATCCCTGACCAGCGGGTCAGAATTTCACCAAAAATCTGACGTTACCCTATTCACTCAAAAACGGTGCCAAACTGTTTCAAAGACTCCCCTGATAGATTTGACGGTGGATACAGAAGAGTTTTTATCATAGGGAATTAAATTAGGCCTCGACAACTTAACCTGCGGAAAAACTTTTTTTTGAAAAAAATCCCTGACCGGCGGGTCAGAATTTCACCAAAAATCTGACGTTACCCTATTCACTCAAAAACCGTGCCAAACTGTTGCAAAGACTCCCCTGATACGTTTGACGGTGGATACAGAAGAGTTTTTATCATAGGGAATAAAATCAGGCCTCGACAACTTAACCTGCGGAAAAACTTTTTTTTGAAAAAAATCCCTGACCGGCGGGTCAGAATTTCACCAAAAATCTGACGTTACCCGATTCACTCAAAAACGGTGCCAAACTGTTGCAAAGACTCCCCTGATACGTTTGATGGTGGATACAGAAGGGTTTTTATCATTGGGAATAAAATCAGGCCTTGACAACTTAACTTGCGGAAAAACTTTTTTTTGAAAAAAATCCCTGACCGGCGGGTCAGAATTTCACCAAAAATCTGACGTTACCCGATTCACTCAAAAACGGTGCCAAACTGTTGCAAAGACTCCCCTGATACGTTTGACGGTGGATACAGAAGGGTTTTTATCATTGGGAATAAAATCAGGCCTCGACAACTTAACCTGCGGAAAAACTTTTTTTTGAAAAAAATCCCTGACCGGCGGGTCAGAATTTCACCAAAAATCTGACGTTACCCTATTCACTCAAAAACGGTGCCAAACTGTTGCAAAGACTCCCCTGATACGTTTGACGGTGGATACAGAAGGGTTTTTATCATAGGGAATAAAATCAGGCCTCGACAACTTAACCTGCGGAAAAACTTTTTTTTGAAAAAAATCCCTGACCGGCGGGTCAGAATTTCACCAAAAATCTGACGTTACCCGATTCACAAAAAACGGTGCCAAACTGTTGCAAAGACTCCCCTGATACGTTTGGCGTTGGATACAGAAGGGTTTTTATCATAGGGAATAAAATCAGGCCTCGACAACTTAACCTGCGGAAAAACCTTTTTTTGAAAAAAATCCCTGACCGGCGGGTCAGAATTTCACCAAAAATCTGACGTTACCCGATTCACTCAAAAACGGTGCCAAACTGTTGCAAAGACTCCCCTGATACGTTTGACGCTGGATACAGACGGGTTTTTCTCATAGGGAATAAAATCAGGCCTCGACAACTTAACCTGCGTAAAAACTTTTTTTTGAAAAAAAAACCCTGACCGGCGGGTCAGAATTTCACCAAAAAACTGACGTTACCCGATTCACTCAAAAATGGTGCCAAACTGTTGCAAAGACTCCCCTGATACGTTTGGCGGTGGATACGGAAGGGTTTTTATCATAGGGAATAAAATCAGGCCTCGACAACTTAACCTGCGGAGAAAACTTTTTTTTGAAAAAAATCCCTGACCGGCGGGTCAGAATTTCACCAAAAATCTGACGTTACCCGATTCACTCAAAAATGGTGCCAAACTGTTGCAAAGACTCTCCTGATACGTTTGGCGGTGGATACAGAAAGGTTTTTATCATAGGGAATAAAATCAGGCCTCGACAACTTAACCTGCGGAAAAACTTTTTTTTTGAAAAAAATCCCTGACCGGCGGGTCAGAATTTCACCAAAAATCTGACGTTACCCGATTCACTCAAAAATGGTGCCAAACTGTTGCAAAGACTCCCCTGATACGTTCGGCGGTGGATACAGAAGGGTTTTTATCATAGGGAATAAAATCAGGCCTCGACAACTTAACCTGCGGAGAAAACTTTTTTTTGAAAAAAATCCCTGACCGGCGGGTCAGAATTTCACCAAAAATCTGACGTTACCCGATTCACTCAAAAATGGTGCCAAACTGTTGCAAAGACTCCCCTGATACGTTTGGCGTTGGATACAGAAGGGTTTTTATCATAGGGAATAAAATCAGGCCTCGACAACTTAAGCTGCGGAAAACCTTTTTTTTGAAAAAAAATCCCTGACCGGCGGGTCAGAATTTCACCAAAAATCTGACGTTACCCGATTCACTCAAAAACGGTGCCAAACTGTTGCCAAGACTCCCCTGATACGTTTGACGGTGGATACAGAAGGGTTTTTATCATAGGGAATAAAATCAGGCCTCAACAACTTAACCTGCGGAAAAACTTTTTTTTGAAAAAAATCCCTGACCGGCGGGTCAGAATTTCACCAAAAATCTGACGTTACCCGATTCACTCAAAAATGGTTCCAAACTGTTGCAAAGACTCTCCTGATACGTTTGGCGGTGGATACGGAAGGGTTTTTATCATAGGGAATAAAATCAGGCCTCGACAACTTAACCTGCGGAAAAACTTTTTTTTGAAAAAAAATCCCTGACCAGCGGGTCAGAATTTCACCAAAAATCTGACGTTACCCTATTCACTCAAAAACGGTGCCAAACTGTTGCAAAGACTCCCCTGATACGTTTGACGGTGGATACAGAAGAGTTTTTATCATAGGGAATAAAATCAGGCCTCGACAACTTAACCTGCGGAAAAACTTTTTTTTGAAAAAAATCCCTGACCGGCGGGTCAGAATTTCACCAAAAATCTGACGTTACCCGATTCACTCAAAAACGGTGCCAAACTGTTGCAAAGACTCCCCTGATACGTTTGACGGTGGATACAGACGAGTTTTTATCATAGGGAATAAAATCAGGCCTCGACAACTTAACCTGCGGAAAAACTTTTTTTTGAAAAAAATCCCTGACCGGCGGGTCAGAATTTCAGCAAAAATCTGACGTTACCCGATTCACTCAAAAATGGTGCCAAACTGTTGCAAAGACTCTCCTGATACGTTTGGCGGTGGATACGGAAGGGTTCTTATCATAGGGAATAAAATCAGGCCTCGACAACTTAACCTGCGGAAAAACTTTTTTTTGAAAAAAAATCCCTGACCAGCGGGTCAGAATTTCACCAAAAATCTGACGTTACCCTATTCACTCAAAAACGGTGCCAAACTGTTTCAAAGACTCCCCTGATAGATTTGACGGTGGATACAGAAGAGTTTTTATCATAGGGAATTAAATTAGGCCTCGACAACTTAACCTGCGGAAAAACTTTTTTTTGAAAAAAATCCCTGACCGGCGGGTCAGAATTTCACCAAAAATCTGACGTTACCCTATTCACTCAAAAACCGTGCCAAACTGTTGCAAAGACTCCCCTGATACGTTTGACGGTGGATACAGAAGAGTTTTTATCATAGGGAATAAAATCAGGCCTCGACAACTTAACCTGCGGAAAAACTTTTTTTTGAAAAAAATCCCTGACCGGCGGGTCAGAATTTCACCAAAAATCTGACGTTACCCGATTCACTCAAAAACGGTGCCAAACTGTTGCAAAGACTCCCCTGATACGTTTGATGGTGGATACAGAAGGGTTTTTATCATTGGGAATAAAATCAGGCCTTGACAACTTAACTTGCGGAAAAACTTTTTTTTGAAAAAAATCCCTGACCGGCGGGTCAGAATTTCACCAAAAATCTGACGTTACCCGATTCACTCAAAAACGGTGCCAAACTGTTGCAAAGACTCCCCTGATACGTTTGACGGTGGATACAGAAGGGTTTTTATCATTGGGAATAAAATCAGGCCTCGACAACTTAACCTGCGGAAAAACTTTTTTTTGAAAAAAATCCCTGACCGGCGGGTCAGAATTTCACCAAAAATCTGACGTTACCCTATTCACTCAAAAACGGTGCCAAACTGTTGCAAAGACTCCCCTGATACGTTTGACGGTGGATACAGAAGGGTTTTTATCATAGGGAATAAAATCAGGCCTCGACAACTTAACCTGCGGAAAAACTTTTTTTTGAAAAAAATCCCTGACCGGCGGGTCAGAATTTCACCAAAAATCTGACGTTACCCGATTCACAAAAAACGGTGCCAAACTGTTGCAAAGACTCCCCTGATACGTTTGACGGTGGATACAGACGGGTTTTTCTCATAGGGAATAAAATCAGGCCTCGACAACTTAACCTGCGGAAAAAACTTTTTTTAAAAAAAAATCCCTGACCGGCGGGTCAGAATTTCACCAAAAATCTGACGTTACCCGATTCACTCAAAAACGTTGCCAAACTGTTGCAAAGACTCCCCTGATACGTTTGGCGGTGGATACAGAAGGGTTTTTATCATAGGGATTAAAATCAGGCCTCGACAACTTAACCTGCGGGAAAAAAATTTTTTTGAAAAAAAAAACCTGACCGGCGGGTCAGAATTTCACCAAAAATCTGACGTTACCCGATTCACTCAAAAATGGTGCCAAACTGTTGCAAAGACTCTCCTGATACGTTCGGTGGTGGATACGGAAGGGTTTTTATCATACGGAATAAAATCAGGCCTCGACAACTTAACCTGCGGAAAAACTTTTTTTTGAAAAAAATCCCTGACCGGCGGGTCAAAATTTCACCAAAAATCTGACGTTACCCGATTCACTCAAAAACGGTGCCAAACTGTTGCAAAGACTCCCCTGATACGTTTGACGGTGGATACAGAAGGGTGTTTATCATTGGGAATAAAATCAGGCCTCGACAACTTAACCTGCGGAAAAACTTTTTTTTGAAAAAAATCCCTGACCGGCGGGTCAGAATTTCACCAAAAATCTGACGTTTCCCGATTCACTCAAAAATGGTGCCAAACTGTTGCAAAGCCTCTCCTGATACGTTTGGCGGTGGATACAGAAGGGTTTTTATCATAGGGAATAAAATCAGGCCTCGACAACTTAACCTGCGGAAAAACTTTTTTTTGAAATAAATCCCTGACCGGCGGGTCAGAATTTCACCAAAAATCTGACGTTACCCCATTCACTCAAAAACGGTGCCAAACTGTTGCAAAGACTCCCCTGATACGTTTGATGGTGGATACAGAAGGGTTTTTATCATTGGGAATAAAATCAGGCCTCGACAACTTAACTTGCGGAAAAACTTTTTTTTGAAAAAAATCCCTGACCGGCGGGTCAGAATTTCACCAAAAATCTGACGTTACCCGATTCACTCAAAAACGGTGCCAAACTGTTGCAAAGACTCCCCTGATACGTTTGACGGTGGATACAGAAGGGTTTTTATCATTGGGAATAAAATCAGGCCTCGACAACTTAACCTGCGGAAAAACTTTTTTTTGAAAAAAATCCCTGACCGGCGGGTCAGAATTTCACCAAAAATCTGACGTTACCCGATTCACTCAAAAATGGTGCCAAACGGTTGCAAAGCCTCTCCTGATACGTTTGGCGGTGGATACAGAAGGGTTTTTATCATAGGGAATAAAATCAGGCCTCGACAACTTAACCTGCGGAAAAACTTTTTTTTGAAAAAAATCCCTGACCGGCGGGTCAGAATTTCACCAAAAATCTGACGTTACCCTATTCACTCAAAAACGGTGCCAAACTGTTGCAAAGACTCCCCTGATACGTTTGACGGTGGATACAGAAGGGTTTTTATCATAGGGAATAAAATCAGGCCTCGACAACTTAACCTGCAGAAAAACTTTTTTTTGAAAAAAATCCCTGACCGGCGGGTCAGAATTTCACCAAAAATCTGACGTTACCCGATTCACAAAAAACGGTGCCAAACTGTTGCAAAGACTCCCCTGATACGTTTGACGGTGGATACAGACGGGTTTTTATCATAGGGAATAAAATCAGGCCTCGACAACTTAACCTGCGGAGAAAAGTTTTTTTTGAAAAAAATCCCTGACCGGCGGGTCAGAATTTCACCAAAAATCTGACGTTACCCGATTCACTCAAAAATGGTGCCAAACTGTTGCAAAGACTCCCCTGATACGTTCGGCGGTGGATACAGAAGGGTTTTTATCATAGGGAATAAAATCAGGCCTCGACAACTTAACCTGCGGAGAAAACTTTTTTTTGAAAAAAATCCCTCACCGGTGGGTCAGAATTTCACCAAAAATCTGACGTTACCCGATTCACTCAAAAATGGTGCCAAACTGTTGCAAAGACTCTCCTGATACGTTTGGCGGTGGATACAGAAAGGTTTTTATCATAGGGAATAAAATCAGGCCTCGACAACTTAACCTGCGGAAAAACGTTTTTTTAAAAAAAATCCCTGACCGGCGGGTCAGAATTTGACCAAAAATCTGACGTTACCCGATTCACTCAAAAACGGTGCCAAACTGTTGCAAAGACTCCCCTGATACGTTTGACGGTGGATACAGAAGAGTTTTTATCATAGGGAATAAAATCAGGCCTCGACAACTTAACCTGCGGAAAAACTTTTTTTTGAAAAAAATCCCTGACCGGCGGGTCAGAATTTCACCAAAAATCTGACGTTACCTGATTCACTCAAAAACGGTGCCAAACTGTTGCAAAGACTCCCCTGATACGTTTGACGGTGGATACAGACGGGTTTTTCTCATAGGGAATAAAATCAGGCCTCGACAACTTAACCTGCGGAAAAAACTTTTTTTAAAAAAAAAATCCCTGACCGGCGGGTCAGAATTTCACCAAAAATCTGACGTTACCCGATTCACTCAAAAACGTTGCCAAACTGTTGCAAAGACTCCCCTGATACGTTTGGCGGTGGATACAGAAGGGTTTTTATCATAGGGATTAAAATCAGGCCTCGACAACTTAACCTGCGGGAAAAAAAATTTTTTGAAAAAAAAAACCTGACCGGCGGGTCAGAATTTCACCCAAAATCTGACGTTACCCGATTCACTCAAAAATGGTGCCAAACTGTTGCAAAGACTCTCCTGATACGTTCGGCGGTGGATACGGAAGGGTTTTTATCATAGGGAATAAAATCAGGCCTCGACAACTTAACCTGCGGAAAAACTTTTTTTTGAAAAAAATCCCTGACCGGCGGGTCAGAATTTCACCAAAAATCTGACGTTACCCAATTCACTCAAAAATGGTGCCAAACGGTTGCAAAGCCTCTCCTGATACGTTTGGCGGTGGATACAGAAGGGTTTTTATCATAGGGAATAAAATCAGGCCTCGACAACTTAACCTGCGGAAAAACTTTTTTTTGAAAAAAATCCCTGACCGGCGGGTCAGAATTTCACCAAAAATCTGACGTTACTCGATTCACTCAAAAATGGTGCCAAACTGTTGCAAAGACTCCCCTGATACGTTTGGCGGTGGATACAGAAGGGTTTTTATCATTGGGAATAAAATCAGGCCTCGACAACTTAACCTGCGGAAAAACTTTTTTTTGAAAAAAATCCCTGACCGGCGGGTCAGAATTTCACCAAAAATCTGACGTTACTCGATTCACTCAAAAATGGTGCCAAACTGTTGCATAGACTCCCCTGATACGTTTGACGGTGGATACAGACGGGTTTTTATCATAGGGAATAAAATCAGGCCTTGACAACTTAACCTGCGGAAAAACTTTTTTTTGAAAAAAAATCCCTGACCAGCGGGTCAGAATTTCACCAAAAATCTGACGTTACCCTATTCACTCAAAAACGGTGCCAAACTGTTGCAAAGACTCCCCTGATACGTTTGACGATGGATACAGACGGGTTTTTCTCATAGGGAATAAAATCAGGCCTCGACAACTTAACCTGCGGAAAAACTTTTTTTTGAAAAAAAAAACCCTGACCGGCGGGTAAGAATTTCACCAAAAAACTGACGTTACCCGATTCACTCAAAAATGGTGCCAAACTGTTGCAAAGACTCCCCTGATACGTTTGGCGGTGGATACGGAAGGGTTTTTATCATAGGGAATAAAATCAGGCCTCGACAACTTAACCTGCGGAAAAACTTTTTTTTGAAAAAAATCCCTGACCGGAGGGTCAGAATTTCACCAAAAATCTGACGTTACCCGATTCACTCAAAAATGGTGCCAAACTGTTGCAAAGACTCTCCTGATACGTTTGGCGGTGGATACAGAAGGGTTTTTATCATAGGGAATAAAATCAGGCCTCGACAACTTAACCTGCGGAAAAACTTTTTTTTTTGAAAAAAAATCCCTGACCGGCGGGTCAGAATTTCACCAAAAATCTGACGTTACCCGATTCACTCAAAAATGGTGCCAAACTGTTGCAAAGACTCCCCTGATACGTTCGGCGGTGGATACAGAAGGGTTTTTATCATAGGGAATAAAATCAGGCCTCGACAACTTAACCTGCGGAGAAAACTTTTTTTTGAAAAAAATCCCTGACCGGCGGGTCAGAATTTCACCAAAAATATGACGTTACCCGATTCACTCAAAAATGGTGCCAAACTGTTGCAAAGACTCCCCTGATACGTTTGGCGTTGGATACAGAAGGGTTTTTATCATAGGGAATAAAATCAGGCCTCGACAACTTAAGCTGCGGAAAACCTTTTTTTTGAAAAAAATCCCTGACCGGTGGGTCAGAATTTCACCAAAAATCTGACGTTACCCGATTCACTCAAAAACGGTGCCAAACTGTTGCAAAGACTCCCCTGATACGTTTGACGGTGGATACAGAAGTGTTTTTATCGTAGGGAATAAAATCAGGCCTCGACAACTTAACCTGCGGAAAAACTTTTTTTTGAAAAAAATCCCTGACCGGCGGGTCAGAATTTCACCAAAAATCTGACGTTACCCGATTCACTCAAAAATGGTGCCAAACTGTTGCAAAGACTCTCCTGATACGTTTGGCGGTGGATACGGAAGGGTTTTTATCATAGGGAATAAAATCAGGCCTCGACAACTTAACCTGCGGAAAAACTTTTTTTTGAAAAAAAATCCCTGACCAGCGGGTCAGAATTTCACCAAAAATCTGACGTTACCCTATTCACTCAAAAACGGTGCCAAACTGTTGCAAAGACTCCCCTGATACGTTTGACGGTGGATACAGAAGAGTTTTTATCATAGGGAATAAAATCAGGCCTCGACAACTTAACCTGCGGAAAAACTTTTTTTTGAAAAAAAATCCCTGACCAGCGGGTCAGAATTTCACCAAAAATCTGACGTTACCCTATTCACTCAAAAACGGTGCCAAACTGTTGCAAAGACTCCCCTGATACGTTTGACGGTGGATACAGAAGAGTTTTTATCATAGGGAATAAAATCAGGCCTCGACAACTTAACCTGCGGAAAAACTTTTTTTGAAAAAAATCCCTGACCGGCGGGTCAGAATTTCACCAAAAATCTGACGTTACCCGATTCACTCAAAAACGGTGCCAAACTGTTGCAAAGACTCCCCTGATACGTTTGACGGTGGATACAGAAGGGTTTTTATCATTGGGAATAAAATCAGGCCTCGACAACTTAACCTGCGGAAAAACTTTTTTTTGAAAAAAATCCCTAACCGGCGGGTCAGAATTTCACCAAAAATCTGACGTTACCCTATTCACTCAAAAACGGTGCCAAACTGTTGCAAAGACTCCCCTGATACGTTTGACGGTGGATACAGAAGCGTTTTTATCATAGGGAATAAAATCAGGCTTCGACAACTTAACCTGCGGAAAAACTTTTTTTTGAAAAAAATCCCTGACCGGCGGGTCAGAATTTCACCAAAAATCTGACGTTACCCGATTCACTCAAAAACGGTGCCAAACTGTTTCAAAGACTCCCCTGATACGTTTGATGGTGGATACAGAAGGGTTTTTATCATTGGGAATAAAATCAGGCCTTGACAACTTAACTTGCGGAAAAATTTTTTTTTGAAAAAAATCCCTGACCGGCGGGTCAGAATTTGACCAAAAATCTGACGTTACCCGATTCACTCAAAAACGGTGCCAAACTGTTGCAAAGACTCCCCTGATACGTTTGACGGTGGATACAGAAGGGTTTTTATCATTGGGAATAAAATCAGGCCTCGACAACTTAACCTGCGGAAAAACCTTTTTTTGAAAAAAATCCCTGACCGGCGGGTCAGAATTTCACCAAAAATCTGACGTTACCCGATTCACTCAAAAATGGTGCCAAACGGTTGCAAAGCCTCTCCTCATACGTTTGGCGGTGGATACAGAAGGGTTTTTATCATAGGGAATAAAATCAGGCCTCGACAACTTAACCTGCGGAAAAACTTTTTTTTGAAAAAAATCCCTGACCGGCGGGTCAGAATTTCACCAAAAATCTGACGTTACCCTATTCACTCAAAAACGGTGCCAAACTGTTGCAAAGACTCCCCTGATACGTTTGACGGTGGATACAGAAGGGTTTTTATCATAGGGAATAAAATCAGGCCTCGACAACTTAACCTGCGGAGAAAACTTTTTTTTGAAAAAAATCCCTGACCGGCGGGTCAGAATTTCACCAAAAATCTGACGTTACCCGATTCACTCAAAAATGGTGCCAAACTGTTGCAAAGACTCCCCTGATACGTTCGGCGGTGGATACAGAAGGGTTTTTATCATAGGGAATAAAATCAGGCCTCGACAACTTAACCTGCGGAGAAAACTTTTTTTTGAAAAAAATGCCTCACCGGCGGGTCAGAATTTCACCAAAAATCTGACGTTACCCGATTCACTCAAAAATGGTGCCAAACTGTTGCAAAGACTCTCCTGATACGTTTGGCGGTGGATACAGAAAGGTTTTTATCATAGGGAATAAAATCAGGCCTCGACAACTTAACCTGCGGAGAAAACTTTTTTTTGAAAAAAATGCCTCACCGGCGGGTCAGAATTTCACCAAAAATCTGACGTTACCCGATTCACTCAAAAATGGTGCCAAACTGTTGCAAAGACTCTCCTGATACGTTTGGCGGTGGATACAGAAAGGTTTTTATCATAGGGAATAAAATCAGGCCTCGACAACTTAACCTGCGGGAAAAAAAAAAATTTGAAAAAAAAAACCTGACCGGCGGGTCAGAATTTCACCAAAAATCTGACGTTACCCGGTTCACTCAAAAATGGTGCCAAACTGTTGCAAAGACTCTCCTGATACGTTCGGCGGTGGATACGGAAGGGTTTTTATCATAGGGAATAAAATCAGGCCTCGACAACTTAACCTGCGGAAAAACATTTTTTTGAAAAAAATCCCTGACCGGCGGGTCAGAATTTCACCAAAAATCTGACGTTACCCGATTCACTCAAAAACGGTGCCAAACTGTTGCAAAGACTCCCCTGATACGTTTGACGGTGGATACAGAAGGGTTTTTATCATTGGGAATAAAATCAGGCCTCGACAACTTAACCTGCGGAAAAACTTTTTTTTGAAAAAAATCCCTGACCGGCGGGTCAGAATTTCACCAAAAATCTGACGTTACCCGATTCACTCAAAAACGGTGCCAAACTGTTGCAAAGACTCCCCTGATACGTTTGACGGTGGATACAGAAGGGTTTTTATCATTGGGAATAAAATCAGGCCTCGACAACTTAACCTGCGGAAAAACTTTTTTTTGAAAAAAATCCCTGACCGGCGGGTCAGAATTTCACCAAAAATCTGACGTTACCCTATTCACTCAAAAACGGTGCCAAACTGTTGCAAAGACTCCCCTGATACGTTTGACGGTGGATACAGAAGAGTTTTTATCATAGGGAATAAAATCAGGCCTCGACAACTTAACCTGCGGAAAAACTTTTTTTTGAAAAAAATCCCTGACCGGCGGGTCAGAATTTCACCAAAAATCTGACGTTACCCGATTCACTCAAAAACGGTGCCAAACTGTTGCAAAGACTCCCCTGATACGTTTGACGGTGGATACAGAAGGGTTTTTATCATTGGGAATAAAATCAGGCCTCGACAACTTAACCTGCGGAAAAACTTTTTTTTGAAAAAAATCCCTGACCGGCGGGTCAGAATTTCACCAAAAATCTGACGTTACCCGATTCACTCAAAAATGGTGCCAAACTGTTGCAAAGCCTCTCCTGATACGTTTGGCGATGGATACAGAAGGGTTTTTATCATAGGGAATAAAATCAGGCCTCGACAACTTAACCTGCGGAAAAACTTTTTTTTGAAAAAAATCCCTGACCGGCGGGTCAGAATTTCACCAAAAATCTGCAGTTACCCTATTCACTCAAAAACGGTGCCAAACTGTTGCAAAGACTCCCCTGATACGTTTGACGGTGGATACAGAAGAGTTTTTATCATAGGGAATAAAATCAGGCCTCGACAACTTAATCTGCGGAAAAACTTTTTTTTGAAAAAAAATCCCTGACCGGCGGGTCAGAATTTCACCAAAAATCTGACGTTACCCGATTCACTCAAAAACGGTGCCAAACTGTTGCAAAGACTCCCCTGATACGTTTGATGGTGGATACAGAAGGGTTTTTATCATTGGGAATAAAATCAGGCCTCGACAACTTAACTTGCGGAAAAACTTTTTTTTGAAAAAAATCCCTGACCGGCGGGTCAGAATTTCACCAAAAATCTGACGTTACCCGATTCACTCAAAAACGGTGCCAAACTGTTGCAAAGACTCCCCTGATACGTTTGACGGTGGATACAGAAGGGTTTTTATCATTGGGAATAAAATCAGGCCTCGACAACTTAACCTGCGGAAAAACTTTTTTTTGGAAAAAATCCCTGACCGGCGGGTCAGAATTTCACCAAAAATCTGACGTTACCCGATTCACTCAAAAATGGTGCCAAACGGTTGCAAAGCCTCTCCTGATACGTTTGGCGGTGGATACAGAAGGGTTTTTATCATAGGGAATAAAATCAGGCCTCGACAACTTAACCTGCGGAAAAACTTTTTTTTGAAAAAAATCCCTGACCGGCGGGTCAGAATTTCACCAAAAATCTGACGTTACCCTATTCACTCAAAAACGGTGCCAAACTGTTGCAAAGACTCCCCTGATACGTTTGACGGTGGATACAGAAGGGTTTTTATCATAGGGAATAAAATCAGGCCTCGACAACTTAACCTGCGGAAAAACTTTTTTTTGAAAAAAATCCCTGACCGGCGGGTCAGAATTTCACCAAAAATGTGACGTTACCCGATTCACAAAAAACGGTGCCAAACTGTTGCAAAGACTCCCCTGATACGTTTGACGGTGGATACAGACGGGTTTTTATCATAGGGAATAAAATCAGGCCTCGACAACTTAACCTGCGGAGAAAACTTTTTTTTGAAAAAAATCCCTGACCGGCGGGTCAGAATTTCACCAAAAATCTGACGTTACCCGATTCACTCAAAAATGGTGCCAAACTGTTGCAAAGACTCCCCTGATACGTTCGGCGGTGGATACAGAAGGGTTTTTATCATAGGGAATAAGATCAGGCCTCGACAACTTAACCTGCGGAGAAAACTTTTTTTTGAAAAAAATCCCTCACCGGCGGGTCAGAATTTCACCAAAAATCTGACGTTACCCGATTCACTCAAAAATGGTGCCAACCTGTTGCAAAGACTCTCCTGATACGTTTGGCGGTGGATACAGAAAGGTTTTTATCATAGGGAATAAAATCAGGCCTCGACAACTTAACCTGCGGAAAAACGTTTTTTAAAAAAAAATCCCTGACCGGCGGGTCAGAATTTGACCAAAAATCTGACGTTACCCGATTCACTCAAAAACGGTGCCAAACTGTTGCAAAGACTCCCCTGATACGTTTGACGGTGGATACAGAAGAGTTTTTATCATAGGAAATAAAATCAGGCCTCGACAACTTAACCTGCGGAAAAACTTTTTTTTGAAAAAAATCCCTGACCGGCGGGTCAGAATTTCACCAAAAATCTGACGTTACCTGATTCACTCAAAAACGGTGCCAAACTGTTGCAAAGACTCCCCTGATACGTTTGACGGTGGATACAGACGGGTTTTTCTCATAGGGAATAAAATCAGGCCTCGACAACTTAACCTGCGGAAAAAACTTTTTTTAAAAAAAAAATCCCTGACCGGCGGGTCAGAATTTCACCAAAAATCTGACGTTACCCGATTCACTCAAAAACGTTGCCAAACTGTTGCAAAGACTCCCTTGATACGTTTGGCGGTGGATACAGAAGGGTTTTTATCATAGGGATTAAAATCAGGCCTCGACAACTTAACCTGCGGGGAAAAAAATTTTTTTGAAAAAAAAAACCTAACCGGCGGGTCAGAATTTCACCAAAAATCTGACGTTACCCGATTCACTCAAAAATGGTGCCAAACTGTTGCAAAGACTCTCCTGATACGTTCGGCGGTGGATACGGAAGGGTTTTTATCATAGGGAATAAAATCAGGCCTCGACAACTTAACCTGCGGAAAACCTTTTTTTTGAAAAAAATCCCTGACCGGCGGGTCAGAATTTCACCAAAAATCTGACGTTACCCGATTCACTCAAAAACGGTGCCAAACTGTTGCAAAGACTCCCCTGATACGTTTGACGGTGGATACAGAAGGGTTTTTATCATAGGGAATAAAATCAGGCCTCGACAACTTAACCTGCGGAAAAACTTTTTTTTGAAAAAAATCCCTGACCGGCGGGTCAGAATTTCACCAAAAATCTGACGTTACCCGATTCACAAAAAACGGTGCCAAACTGTTGCAAAGACTCCCCTGATACGTTTGACGGTGGATACAGACGGGTTTTTATCATAGGGAATAAAATCAGGCCTCGACAACTTAACCTGCGGAGAAAACTTTTTATTGAAAAAAATCCCTGACCGGCGGGTCAGAATTTCACCAAAAATCTGACGTTACCCAATTCACTCAAAAATGGTGCCAAACTGTTGCAAAGACTCCCCTGATACGTTCGGCGGTGGATACAGAAGGGTTTTTATCATAGGGAATAAAATCAGGCCTCGACAACTTAACCTGCGGAGAAAACTTTTTTTTTGAAAAAAATCCCTCACCGGCGGGTCAGAATTTCACCAAAAATCTGACGTTACCCGATTCACTCAAAAATGGTGCCAAACTGTTGCAAAGACTCTCCTGATACGTTTGGCGGTGGATACAGAAAGGTTTTTATCATAGGGAATAAAATCAGGCCTCGACAACTTAACCTGCGGAAAAACTTTTTTTAAAAAAAAATCCCTGACCGGCGGGTCAGAATTTCACCAAAAATCTGACGTTACCCGATTCACTCAAAAACGGTGCCAAACTGTTGCAAAGACTCCCCTGATACGTTTGACGGTGGATACAGAAGAGTTTTTATCATAGGGAATAAAATCAGGCCTCGACAACTTAACCTGCGGAAAAACTTTTTTTTGAAAAAAATCCCTGACCGGCGGGTCAGAATTTCACCAAAAATCTGACGTTACCTGATTCACTCAAAAACGGTGCCAAACTGTTGCAAAGACTCCCCTGATACGTTTGACGGTGGATACAGACGGGTTTTTCTCATAGGGATTAAAATCAGGCCTCGACAACTTAACCTGCGGGGAAAAAAAATTTTTGAAAAAAAAAACCTGACCGGCGGGTCAGAATTTCACCAAAAATCTGACGTCACCCGGTTCACTCAAAAATGGTGCCAAACTGTTGCAAAGACTCTCCTGATACGTTCGGCGGTGGATACAGAAGAGTTTTTATCATAGGGAATAAAATCAGGCCTCGACAACTTAACCTGCGGAAAAACTTTTTTTTGAAAAAAATCCCTGATCGGCGGGTCAGAATTTCACCAAAAATCCGACGTTACCCGATTCACTCAAAAACGGTGCCAAACTGTTGCAAAGACTCCCCTGATACGTTTGACGGTGGATACAGAAGGGTTTTTATCATTGGGAATAAAATCAGGCCTCGACAACTTAACCTGCGGAAAAACTTTTTTTTGAAAAAAATCCCTGACCGGCGGGTCAGAATTTCACCAAAAATCTGACGTTACCCTATTCACTCAAAAACGGTGCCAAACTGTTGCAAAGACTCCCCTGATACGTTTGACGGTGGATACAGAAGAGTTTTTATCATAGGGAATAAAATCAGGCCTCGACAACTTAACCTGCGGAAAAACTTTTTTTTTGAAAAAAATCCCTGACCGGCGGGTCAGAATTTCACCAAAAATCTGACGTTACCCGATTCACTCAAAAACGGTGCCAAACTGTTGCAAAGACTCCCCTGATACGTTTGACGGTGGATACAGAAGGGTTTTTATCATTGGGAATAAAATCAGGCCTCGACAACTTAACCTGCGGAAAAACTTTTTTTTGAAAAAAATCCCTGACCGGCGGGTCAGAATTTCACCAAAAATCTGACGTTACCCGATTCACTCAAAAATGGTGCCAAACTGTTGCAAAGCCTCTCCTGATACGTTTGGCGGTGGATACAGAAGGGTTTTTATCATAGGGAATAAAATCAGGCCTCGACAACTTAACCTGCGGAAAAACTTTTTTTTGAAAAAAATCCCTGACCGGCGGGTCAGAATTTCACCAAAAATCTGACGTTACCCTATTCACTCAAAAACGGTGCCAAACTGTTGCAAAGACTCCCCTGATACGTTTGACGGTGGATACAGAAGAGTTTTTATCATAGGGAATAAAATCAGGCCTCGACAACTTAACCTGCGGAAAAACTTTTTTTTGAAAAAAATCCCTGACCGGCGGGTCAGAATTTCACCAAAAATCTGACGTTACCCGATTCACTCAAAAACGGTGCCAAACTGTTGCAAAGACTCCCCTGATACGTTTGATGGTGGATACAGAAGGGTTTTTATCATTGGGAATAAAATCAGGCCTCGACAACTTAACCTGCGGAAAAACTTTTTTTTGAAAAAAATCCCTGACCGGCGGGTCAGAATTTCACCAAAAATCTGACGTTACCCGATTCACTCAAAAATGGTGCCAAACGGTTGCAAAGCCTCTCCTGATACGTTTGGCGGTGGATACAGAAGGGTTTTTATCATAGGGAATAAAATCAGGCCTCGACAACTTAACCTGCGGAAAAACTTTTTTTTGAAAAAAATCCCTGACCGGCGGGTCAGAATTTCACCAAAAATCTGACGTTACCCGATTCACTCAAAAACGGTGCCAAACTGTTGCAAAGACTCCCCTGATACGTTTGGCGGTGGATAGAGAAGGGTTTTTATCATAGGGAATAAAATCAGGCCTCGACAACTTAACCTGCGGAAAAACTTTTTTTTGAAAAAAATCCCTGACCGGCGGGTCAGAATTTCACCAAAAATGTGACGTTACCCGATTCACAAAAAACGGTGCCAAACTGTTGCAAAGACTCCCCTGATACGTTCGACGGTGGATACAGACGGGTTTTTATCATAGGGAATAAAATCAGGCCTCGACAACTTAACCTGCGGAGAAAACTTTTTTTTGAAAAAAATCCCTGACCGGCGGGTCAGAATTTGACCAAAAATCTGACGTTACCCGATTCATTCAAAAATGGTGCCAAACTGTTGCAAAGACTCTCCTGATACGTTTGGCGGTGGATACAGAAAGGTTTTTATCATAGGGAATAAAATCAGGCCTCGACAACTTAACCTGCGGAAAAACTTTTTTTAAAAAAAATCCCTGACCGGCGGGTCAGAATTTGACCAAAAATCTGACGTTACCCGATTCACTCAAAAACGGTGCCAAACTGTTGCAAAGACTCCCCTGATACGTTTGACGGTGGATACAGAAGAGTTTTTATCATAGGGAATAAAATCAGGCCTCGACAACTTAACCTGCGGAAAAACTTTTTTTTGAAAAAAATCCCTGACCGGCGGGTCAGAATTTCACCAAAAATCTGACGTTACCTGATTCACTCAAAAACGGTGCCAAACTGTTGCAAAGACTCCCCTGATACGTTTGACGGTGGATACAGACGGGTTTTTCTCATAGGGAATAAAATCAGGCCTCGACAACTTAACCTGCGGAAAAAACTTTTTTTAAAAAAAAAAAATCCCTGACCGGCGGGTCAGAATTTCACCAAAAATCTGACGTTACCCGATTCACTCAAAAACGTTGCCAAACTGTTGCAAAGACTCCCTTGATACGTTTGGCGGTGGATACAGAAGGGTTTTTATCATAGGGATTAAAATCAGGCCTCGACAACTTAACCTGCGGGAAAAAAAAAATTTTTGAAAAAAAAAACCTGACCGGCGGGTCAGAATTTCACCAAAAATCTGACGTTACCCGATTCACTCAAAAATGGTGCCAAACTGTTGCAAAGACTCTCCTGATACGTTCGGCGGTGGATACGGAAGGGTTTTTATCATAGGGAATAAAATCAGGCCTCGACAACTTAACCTGCGGAAAAACTTTTTTTTGAAAAAAATCCCTGACCGGCGGGTCAGAATTTCACCAAAAATCCGACGTTACCCGATTCACTCAAAAACGGTGCCAAACTGTTGCAAAGACTCCCCTGATACGTTTGACGGTGGATACAGAAGGGTTTTTATCATTGGGAATAAAATCAGGCCTCGACAACTTAACCTGCGGAAAAACTTTTTTTTGAAAAAAATCCCTGACCGGCGGGTCAGAATTTCACCAAAAATCTGACGTTACCCTATTCACTCAAAAATGGTGCCAAACGGTTGCAAAGCCTCTCCTGATACGTTTGGCGGTGGATACAGAAGGGTTTTTATCATACGGAATAAAATCAGGCCTCGACAACTTAACCTGCGGAAAAACTTTTTTTTGAAAAAAATCCGTGACCGGCGGGTCAGAATTTCACCAAAAATCTGACGTTACCCGATTCACTCAAAAATGGTGCCAAACTGTTGCAAAGACTCTCCTGATACGTTCGGCGGTGGATACGGAAGGGTTTTTATCATAGGGAATAAAATCAGGCCTTGACAACTTAACCTGCGGAAAAACTTTTTTTTGAAAAAAATCCCTGACCGGCGGGTCAGAATTTCACCAAAAATCCGACGTTACCCGATTCACTCAAAAACGGTGCCAAACTGTTGCAAAGACTCCCCTGATACGTTTGACGGTGGATACAGAAGGGTTTTTATCATTGGGAATAAAATCAGGCCTCGACAACTTAACCTGCGGAAAAACTTTTTTTTGAAAAAAATCCCTGACCGGCGGGTCAGAATTTCACCAAAAATCTGACGTTACCCTATTCACTCAAAAATGGTGCCAAACGGTTGCAAAGCCTCTCCTGATACGTTTGGCGGTGGATACAGAAGGGTTTTTATCATAGGGAATAAAATCAGGCCTCGACAACTTAACCTGCGGAAAAACTTTTTTTTGAAAAAAATCCCTGACCGGCGGGTCAGAATTTCACCAAAAATCTGACGTTACCCTATTCACTCAAAAACGGTGCCAAACTGTTGCAAAGACTCCCCTGATACGTTTGACGGTGGATACAGAAGGGTTTTTATCATAGGGAATAAAATCAGGCCTCGACAACTTAACCTGCGGAAAAACTTTTTTTTGAAAAAAATCCCTGACCGGCGGGTCAGAATTTCACCAAAAATCTGACGTTACCCGATTCACAAAAAACGGTGCCAAACTGTTGCAAAGACTCCCCTGATACGTTTGACGGTGGATACAGACGGGTTTTTATCATAGGGAATAAAATCAGGCCTCGACAACTTAACCTGCGGAGAAAACTTTTTATTGAAAAAAATCCCTGACCGGCGGGTCAGAATTTCACCAAAAATCTGACGTTACCCGATTCACTCAAAAATGGTGCCAAACTGTTGCAAAGACTCCCCTGATACGTTCGGCGGTGGATACAGAAGGGTTTTTATCATAGGGAATAAAATCAGGCCTCGACAACTTAACCTGCGGAGAAAGCTTTTTTTTGAAAAAAATCCCTCACCGGCGGGTCAGAATTTCACCAAAAATCTGACGTTACCCGATTCACTCAAAAACGGTGCCAAACTGTTGCAAAGACTCCCCTGATACGTTTGCCGGTGGATACAGAAGAGTTTTTATCATAGGGAATAAAATCAGGCCTCGACAACTTAACCTGCGGAAAAACTTTTTTTTGAAAAAAATCCCTGACCGGCGGGTCAGAATTTCACCAAAAATCTGACGTTACCTGATTCACTCAAAAACGGTGCCAAACTGTTGCAAAGACTCCCCTGATACGTTTGACGGTGGATACAGACGGGTTTTTCTCATAGGGAATAAAATCAGGCCTCGACAACTTAACCTGCGGAAAAAACTTTTTTAAAAAAAAAAATCCCTGACCGGCGGGTCAGAATTTCACCAAAAATCTGACGTTACCCGATTCACTCAAAAACGTTGCCAAACTGTTGCAAATACTCCCCTGATACGTTTGGCGGTGGATACAGAAGGGTTTTTATCATAGGGATTAAAATCAGGCCTCGACAACTTAACCTGCGGGAAAAAAAAATTTTTGAAAAAAAAAACCTGACCGGCGGGTCAGAATTTCACCAAAAATCTGACGTTACCCGATTCACTCAAAAATGGTGCCAAACTGTTGCAAAGACTCTCCTGATACGTTCGGCGGTGGATACGGAAGGGTTTTTATCATAGGGAATAAAATCAGGCCTCGACAACTTCACCTGCGGAAAAACTTTTTTTTGAAAAAAATCCCTGACCGGCGGGTCAGAATTTCACCAAAAATCTGACGTTACCCGATTCACTCAAAAATGGTGCCAAACTGTTTGAAAGACTCCCCTGATACGTTTGGCGGTGGATGCGGAAGGGTTTTTATCATAGGGAATAAAAGCAGGCCTCGACAACTTAACCTGCAGAGAAAACTTTTTTTTGAAAAAAATCCCTGACCGGCGGGTCAGAATTTCACCAAAAATCTGACGTTACCCGATTCACTCAAAAACGGTGCCAAACTGTTGCAAAGACTCCCCTGATACGTTTGACGGTGGATACAGAAGAGTTTTTATCATAGGGAATAAAATCAGGCCTCGACAACTTAACCTGCGGAAAAACTTTTATTTGAAAAAAATCCCTGACCGGCGGGTCAGAATTTCACCAAAAATCTGACGTTACCTGATTCACTCAAAAACGGTGCCAAACTGTTGCAAAGACTCCCCTGATACGTTTGACGGTGGATACAGACGGGTTTTTCTCATAGGGAATAAAATCAGGCCTCGACAACTTAACCTGCGGAAAAACTTTTTTTTGAAAAAAAAAACCCTGACCGGCGGGTCAGAATTCCACCAAAAATCTGACGTTACCCGATTCACTCAAAAATGGTGCCAAACTGTTGCAAAGACTCTCCTGATACGTTTGGCGGTGGATACGGAAGGGTTTTTATCATAGGGAATCAAATCAGGCCTCGAGAACTTAACCTGCGGAAAAGCTTTTTTTTGAAAAAAATCCCTGACCGGCGGGTCAGAATTTCACGAAAAATCTGACATTACCTAATTCACTCAAAAATGTTGCCAAACTGTTGCAAAGACTCCCCTGATACGTTTGGCGGTGGATACGGAAGGGTTTTTATCATAGGGAATAAAATCAGGCCTCGACAACTTAACTTGCGGAAAAACTTTTTTTGGAAAAAAAACCCTGACCGGCGGGTCAGAATTTCACCAAAAATCTGACGTTACCCGATTCACTCAAAAACGGTGCCAAACTGTTGCAAAGACTCCCATGATACGTTTGGCGGTGGATACAGAAGGGTTTTTATCATAGGGAATAAAATCTGGCCTCGACAACTTAACCTGCGGAAAAAACTTTTTTTTAAAAAAAAACCCCTGACCGGCGGGTCAGAATTTCTCCAAAAATCTGACGTTACCCGATTCACTCAAAAACGTTGCCACACTGTTGCAAAGACTTCCCTGATACGTTTGGCGGTGGATACAGAAGGGTTTTTATCATAGGGATTAAAATCAGGCCTCGACAACTTAACCTGCGGGGAAAAAAAATTTTTGAAAAAAAAAACCTGACCGGCGGGTCAGAATTTCACCAAAAATCTGACGTTACCCGATTCACTCAAAAATAGTGCCAAACTGTTGCAAAGACTCTCCTGATACGTTCGGCGGTGGATACGGAAGGGTTTTTATCATAGGGAATAAAATCAGGCCTCGACAACTTAACCTGCGGAAAAACTTTTTTTTGAAAAAAATCCCTGACCGGCGGGTCAGAATTTCACCAAAAATCTGACGTTACCCGATTCACTCAAAAACGGTGCCAAACTGTTGCAAAGACTCCCCTGATACGTTTGACGGTGGATACAGAAGGGTTTTTATCATTGGGAATAAAATCAGGCCTCGACAACTTAACCTGCGGAAAAACTTTTGTTTGAAAAAAATCCCTGACCGGCGGGTCAGAATTTCACCAAAAATCTGACGTTACCCGATTCACTCAAAAACGGTGCCAAACTGTTGGAAAGACTCCCCTGATACGTTTGACGGTGGATACAGAAGAGTTTTTATCATAGGGAATAAAATCAGGCCTCGACAACTTAACCTGCGGAAAAACTTTTTTTTGAAAAAAATCCCTGACCGGCGGGTCAGAATTTCACCAAAAATCTGACGTTACCCGATTCACTCAAAAACGGTGCCAAACTGTTGCAAAGACTCCCCTGATACGTTTGACGGTGGATACAGAAGGGTTTTTATCATTGGGAATAAAATCAGGCCTCGACAACTTAACCTGCGGAAAAACTTTTTTTTGAAAAAAATCCCTGACCGGCGGGTCAGAATTTCACCAAAAATCTGACGTTACCCGATTCACTCAAAAACGGTGCCAAACTGTTGCAAAGACTCCCCTGATACGTTTGACGGTGGATACAGAAGGGTTTTTATCATTGTGAATAAAATCAGGCCTCGACAACTTAACCCGCGGAAAAACTTTTTTTTGAAAAAAATCCCTGACCAGCGGGTCAGAATTTCACCAAAAATCTGACGTTACCCGATTCACTCAAAAATGGTGCCAAACGGTTGCAAAGCCTCTCCTGATACGTTTGGCGGTGGATACAGAAGGGTTTTTATCATAGGGAATAAAATCAGGCCTCGACAACTTAACCTGCGGAACAACTTTTTTTTGAAAAAAATCCCTGACCGGCGGGTCAGAATTTCACCAAAAATCTGACGTTACCCTATTCACTCAAAAACGGTGCCAAACTGTTGCAAAGACTCCCCTGATACGTTTGACGGTGGATACAGAAGGGTTTTTATCATAGGGAATAAAATCAGGCCTCGACAACTTAACCTGCGGAAAAACTTTTTTTTGAAAAAAATCCGTAACCGGCGGGTCAGAATTTCACCAAAAATCTGACGTTACCCGATTCACTCAAAAACGGTGCCAAACTGTTGCAAAGACTCCCCTGATACGTTCGGCGGTGGATACGGAAGGGTTTTTATCATAGGGAATAAAATCAGGCCTCGACAACTTAACCTGCGGAAAAACATATTTTTTGAAAAAAATCCCTGACCGGCGGGTCAGAATTTCACCAAAAATCTGACGTTACCCGATTCACAAAAAACGGTGCCAAACTGTTGCAAAGACTCCCCTGATACGTTTGACGGTGGATACAGACGGGTTTTTATCATAGGGAATAAAATCAGGCCTCGACAACTTAACCTGCGGAGAAAACTTTTTTTTGAAAAAAATCCCTGACCGGCGGGTCAGAATTTCACCAAAAATCTGACGTTACCCGATTCACTCAAAAATGGTGCCAAACTGTTGCAAAGACTCCCCTGATACGTTCAGCGGTGGATACAGAAGGGTTTTTATCATAGGGAATAAAATCAGGCCTCGACAACTTAACCTGCGGAGAAAACTTTTTTTAAAAAAAAAAACACTGACCGGCGGGTCAGAATTTCACCAAAAATCTGACGTTACCCGATTCACTCAAAAATGGTGCCAAACTGTTGCAAAGACTCCCCTGATACGTTCGGCGGTGGATACAGAAGGGTTTTTATCATAGGGAATAAAATCAGGCCTCGACAACTTAACCTGCGGAGAAAACTTTTTTTTGAAAAAAATCCCTGACCGGCGGGTCAGAATTTCACCAAAAATCTGACGTTACCCGATTCACTCAAAAATGGTGCCAAACTGTTGCAAAGACTCTCCTGATACGTTTGGCGGTGGATACAGAAAGGTTTTTATCATAGGGAATAAAATCAGGCCTCGACAACTTAAACTGCGGAAAAACTTTTTTTAAAAAAAATCCCTGACCGGCGGGTCAGAATTTCACCAAAAATCTGACGTTACCCGATTCACTCAAACACGGTGCCAAACTGTTGCAAAGACTCCCCTGATACGTTTGACGGTGGATACAGAAGAGTTTTTATCATAGGGAATAAAATCAGGCCTCGACAACTTAACCTGCAGAAAACCTTTTTTTTGAAAAAAATCCCTGACCGGCGGGTCAGAATTTCACCAAAAATCTGACGTTACCTGATTCACTCAAAAACGGTGCCATACTGTTGCAAAGACTCCCCTGACACGTTTGACGGTGGATACAGACGGGTTTTTCTCATAGGGAATAAAATCAGGCCTCGACAACTTAACCTGCGGAAAAACTTTTTTTTGAAAAAAAAACCCTGAACGGCGGGTCAGAATTTCACCAAAAATCTGACGTTACCCGATTCACTCAAAAATGGTGCCAAACTGTTGCAAAGACTCTCCTGATACGTTTGGCGGTGGATACGGAAGGGTTTTTATCATAGGGAATCAAATCAGGCCTCGACAACTTAACCTGCGGAAAAGCTTTTTTTTGAAAAAAATCCCTGACCGGCGGGTCAGAATTTCACCAAAAATCTGACGTTACCCGATTCACTCAAAAACGGTGCCAAACTGTTGCAAAGACTCCCCTGATACGTTTGACGCTGGATACAGACGGGTTTTTCTCATAGGGAATAAAATCAGGCCTCGACAACTTAACCTGCGTAAAAACTTTTTTTTGAAAAAAAAACCCTGACCGGCGGGTCAGAATTTCACCAAAAAACTGACGTTACCCGATTCACTCAAAAATGGTGCCAAACTGTTGCAAAGACTCCCCTGATACGTTTGGCTGTGGATACGGAAGGGTTTTTATCATAGGGAATAAAATCAGGCCTTGACAACTTAACCTGCGGAGAAAACTTTTTTTTGAAAAAAATCCCTGACCGGCGGGTCAGAATTTCACCAAAAATCTGACGTTACCCGATTCACTCAAAAATGGTGCCAAACTGTTGCAAAGACTCTCCTGATACGTTTGGCGGTGGATACAGACGGGTTTTTCTCATAGGGAATAAAATCAGGCCTCGACAACTTAAGCTGCGGAAAAACTTTTTTTTGAAAAAAATCCCTGACCGGCGGGTCAGAATTTCACCAAAAATCTGACGTTACCCGATTCACTCAAAAACGGTGCCAAACTGTTGCAAAGACTCCCCTGATACGTTTGACGGTGGATACAGAAGGGTTTTTATCATAGGGAATAAAATCAGGCCTCGACAACTTAACCTGCGGAAAAACTTTTTTTTGAAAAAAATCCGTAACCGGCGGGTCAGAATTTCACCAAAAATCTGACGTTACCCGATTCACTCAAAAACGGTGCCAAACTGTTGCAAAGACTCCCCTGATACGTTCGGCGGTGGATACGGAAGGGTTTTTATCATAGGGAATAAAATCAGGCCTCGACAACTTAACCTGCGGAGAAAACTTTTTTTTGAAAAAAATCCCTGACCGGCGGGTCAGAATTTCACCAAAAATCTGACGTTACCCGATTCACAAAAAACGGTGCCAAACTGTTGCAAAGACTCCCCTGATACGTTTGACGGTGGATACAGACGGGTTTTTATCATAGGGAATAAAATCAGGCCTCGACAACTTAACCTGCGGAGAAAACTTTTTTTTGAAAAAAATCCCTGACCGGCGGGTCAGAATTTCACCAAAAATCTGACGTTACCCGATTCACTCAAAAATGGTGCCAAACTGTTGCAAAGACTCCCCTGATACGTTCGGCGGTGGATACAGAAGGGTTTTTATCATAGGGAATAAAATCAGGCCTCGACAACTTAACCTGCGGAGAAAACTTTTTTTTGAAAAAAATCCCTGACCGGCGGGTCAGAATTTCACCAAAAATCTGACGTTACCCGATTCACTCAAAAATGGTGCCAAACTGTTGCAAAGACTCTCCTGATACGTTTGGCGGTGGATACAGAAAGGTTTTTATCATAGGGAATAAAATCAGGCCTCGACAACTTAAACTGCGGAAAAACTTTTTTTAAAAAAAATCCCTGACCGGGGGGTCAGAATTTCACCAAAAATCTGACGTTACCCGATTCACTCAAACACGGTGCCAAACTGTTGCAAAGACTCCCCTGATACGTTTGACGGTGGATACAGAAGAGTTTTTATCATAGGGAATAAAATCAGGCCTCGACAACTTAACCTGCAGAAAACCTTTTTTTTGAAAAAAATCCCTGACCGGCGGGTCAGAATTTCACCAAAAATCTGACGTTACCTGATTCACTCAAAAACGGTGCCAAACTGTTGCAAAGACTCCCCTGACACGTTTGACGGTGGATACAGACGGGTTTTTCTCATAGGGAATAAAATCAGGCCTCGACAACTTAACCTGCGGAAAAACTTTTTTTTGAAAAAAAAACCCTGAACGGCGGGTCAGAATTTCACCAAAAATCTGACGTTACCCGATTCACTCAAAAATGGTGCCAAACTGTTGCAAAGACTCTCCTGATACGTTTGGCGGTGGATACGGAAGGGTTTTTATCATAGGGAATCAAATCAGGCCTCGACAACTTAACCTGCGGAAAAGCTTTTTTTTGAAAAAAATCCCTGACCGGCGGGTCAGAATTTCACCAAAAATCTGACGTTACCCGATTCACTCAAAAACGGTGCCAAACTGTTGCAAAGACTCCCCTGATACGTTTGACGCTGGATACAGACGGGTTTTTCTCATAGGGAATAAAATCAGGCCTCGACAACTTAACCTGCGTAAAAACTTTTTTTTGAAAAAAAAACCCTGACCGGCGGGTCAGAATTTCACCAAAAAACTGACGTTACCCGATTCACTCAAAAATGGTGCCAAACTGTTGCAAAGACTCTCCTGATACGTTTGGCGGTGGATACGGAAGGGTTTTTATCATAGGGAATAAAATCAGGCCTTGACAACTTAACCTGCGGAAAAGCTTTTTTTTGAAAAAAATCCCTGACCGGCGGGTCAGAATTTCACCAAAAATCTGACGTTACCCGATTCACTCAAAAACGGTGCCAAACTGTTGCAAAGACTCCCCTGATACGTTTGACGCTGGATACAGACGGGTTTTTCTCATAGGGAATAAAATCAGGCCTCGACAACTTAACCTGCGTAAAAACTTTTTTTTGAAAAAAAAACCCTGACCGGCGGGTCAGAATTTCACCAAAAAACTGACGTTACCCGATTCACTCAAAAATGGTGCCAAACTGTTGCAAAGACTCCCCTGATACGTTTGGCTGTGGATACGGAAGGGTTTTTATCATAGGGAATAAAATCAGGCCTTGACAACTTAACCTGCGGAGAAAACTTTTTTTTGAAAAAAATCCCTGACCGGCGGGTCAGAATTTCACCAAAAATCTGACGTTACCCGATTCACTCAAAAATGGTGCCAAACTGTTGCAAAGACTCTCCTGATACGTTTGGCGGTGGATACAGACGGGTTTTTCTCATAGGGAATAAAATCAGGCCTCGACAACTTAACCTGCGTAAAAACTTTTTTTTGAAAAAAAAACCCTGACCGGCGGGTCAGAATTTCACCAAAAAACTGACGTTACCCGATTCACTCAAAAATGGTGCCAAACTGTTGCAAAGACTCCCCTGATACGTTTGGCTGTGGATACGGAAGGGTTTTTATCATAGGGAATAAAATCAGGCCTTGACAACTTAACCTGCGGAGAAAACTTTTTTTTGAAAAAAATCCCTGACCGGCGGGTCAGAATTTCACCAAAAATCTGACGTTACCCGATTCACTCAAAAATGGTGCCAAACTGTTGCAAAGACTCTCCTGATACGTTTGGCGGTGGATACAGACGGGTTTTTCTCATAGGGAATAAAATCAGGCCTCGACAACTTAAGCTGCGGAAAAACTTTTTTTTGAAAAAAATCCCTGACCGGCGGGTCAGAATTTCACCAAAAATCTGACGTTACCCGATTCACTCAAAAATGGTGCCAAACGGTTGCAAAGCCTCTCCTGATACGTTTGGCGGTGGATACAGAAGGGTTTTTATCATAGGGAATAAAATCAGGCCTCGACAACTTAACCTGCGGAACAACTTTTTTTTGAAAAAAATCCCTGACCGGCGGGTCAGAATTTCACCAAAAATCTGACGTTACCCTATTCACTCAAAAACGGTGCCAAACTGTTGCAAAGACTCCCCTGATACGTTTGACGGTGGATACAGAAGGGTTTTTATCATAGGGAATAAAATCAGGCCTCGACAACTTAACCTGCGGAAAAACTTTTTTTTGAAAAAAATCCGTAACCGGCGGGTCAGAATTTCACCAAAAATCTGACGTTACCCTATTCACTCAAAAACGGTGCCAAACTGTTGCAAAGACTCCCCTGATACGTTTGACGGTGGATACAGAAGGGTTTTTATCATAGGGAATAAAATCAGGCCTCGACAACTTAACCTGCGGAAAAACTTTTTTTTGAAAAAAATCCCTGACCGGCTGGTCAGAATTTCACCAAAAATCTGACGTTACCCTATTCACTCAAAAACGGTGCCAAACTGTTGCAAAGACTCCCCTGATACGTTTGACGGTGGATACAGAAGGGTTTTTATCATTGGGAATAAAATCAGGCCTCGACAACTTAACCTGCGGAAAAACTTTTTTTTGAAAAAAATCCCTGACCGGCGGGTCAGAATTTCACCAAAAATCTGACGTTACCCGATTCACTCAAAAACGGTGCCAAACTGTTGCAAAGCCTCTCCTGATACGTTTGGCGGTGGATACAGAAGGGTTTTTATCATAGGGAATAAAATCAGGCCTCGACAACTTAACCTGCGGAAAAACTTTTTTTTGAAAAAAATCCCTGACCGGCGGGTCAGAATTTCACCAAAAATCTGATGTTACCCTATTCACTCAAAAACGGTGCCAAACTGTTGCAAAGACTCCCCTGATACGTTTGACGGTGGATACAGAAGGGTTTTTATCATAGGGAATAAAATCAGGCCTCGACAACTTAACCTGCGGAGAAAACTTTTTTTTGAAAAAAATCCCTGACCGGCGGGTCAGAATTTCACCAAAAATCTGACGTTACCCGATTCACTCAAAAATGGTGCCAAACTGTTGCAAAGACTCCCCTGATACGTTCGGCGGTGGATACAGAAGGGTTTTTATCATAGGGAATAAAATCAGGCCTCGACAACTTAACCTGCGGAGAAAACTTTTTTTTGAAAAAAAATCCCTGACCGGCGGGTCAGAATTTCACCAAAAATCTGACGTTACCCGATTCACTCAAAAATGGTGCCAAACTGTTGCAAAGACTCCCCTGATACGTTCGGCGGTGGATACAGAAGGGTTTTTATCATAGGGAATAAAATCAGGCCTCGACAACTTAACCTGCGGAAAAACTTTTTTTAAAAAAAAATCCCTGACCGGCGGGTCAGAATTTCACCAAAAATCTGACGTTACCCCATTCACAAAAAAACGGTGCCAAACTGTTGCAAAGACTCCCCTGATACGTTTGACGGTGGATACAGACGGGTTTTTATCATAGGGAATAAAATCAGGCCTCGACAACTTAACTTGCGGAAAAACTTTTTTTAAAAAAAAATCCCTGACCGGCGGGTCAGAATTTCACCAAAAATCTGACGTTACCCGATTCACTCAAAAATGGTGCCAAACTGTTTCAAAGACTCCCCTGATACGTTTGGCGGTGGATGCGGAAGGGTTTTTATCATAGGGAATAAAATCAGGCCTCGACAACTTAACCTGCGGAGAAAACTTTTTTTTGAAAAAAATCCCTGACCGGCGGGTCAGAATTTCACCAAAAATCTGACGTTACCCGATTCACTCAAAAACGGTGCCAAACTGTTGCAAAGACTCCCCTGATACGTTTGACGGTGGATACAGAAGAGTTTTTATCATAGGGAATAAAATCAGGCCTCGACAACTTAACCTGCGGAAAAACTTTTATTTGAAAAAAATCCCTGACCGGCGGGTCAGAATTTCACCAAAAATCTGACGTTACCTGATTCACTCAAAAACGGTGCCAAACTGTTGCAAAGACTCCCCTGATACGTTTGACGGTGGATACAGACGGGTTTTTCTCATAGGGAATAAAATCAGGCCTCGAAAACTTAACCTGCGGAAAAACTTTTTTTTGAAGAAAAAAACCCTGACCGGCGGGTCAGAATTCCACCAAAAATCTGACGTTACCCGATTCACTCAAAAATGGTGCCAAACTGTTGCAAAGACTCTCCTGATACGTTTGGCGGTGGATACGGAAGGGTTTTTATCATAGGGAATCAAATCAGGCCTCGAGAACTTAACCTGCGGAAAAGCTTTTTTTTGAAAAAAATCCCTGACCGGCGGGTCAGAATTTCACGAAAAATCTGACATTACCTAATTCACTCAAAATGTTGCCAAACTGTTGCAAAGACTCCCCTGATACGTTTGGCGGTGGATACGGAAGGGTTTTTATCATAGGGAATAAAATCAGGCCTCGACAACTTAACTTGCGGAAAAACTTTTTTTTGAAAAAAATCCCTGACCGGCGGGTCAGAATTTCACCAAAAATCTGACGTTACCCGATTCACTCAAAAACGGTGCCAAACTGTTGCAAAGACTCCCCTGATACGTTTGACGGTGGATACAGACGGGTTTTTCTCATAGGGAATAAAATCAGGCCTCGACAACTTAACCTGCGGAAAAAAAAATTTTTTTAAAAAAAATCCCTGACCGGCGGGTCAGAATTTCACCAAAAATCTGACGTTACCCGATTCACTCAAAAACGTTGCCAAACTGTTGCAAAGACTCCCCTGATACGTTTGGCGGTGGATACAGAAGGGTTTTTATCATAGGGATTAAAATCAGGCCTCGACAACTTAACCTGCGGGAAAAAAAAATTTTGAAAAAAAAAACCTGACCGGCGGGTCAGAATTTCACCAAAAATCTGACGTTACCCGGTTCACTCAAAAATGGTGCCAAACTGTTGCAAAGACTCTCCTGATACGTTCGGCGGTGGATACAGAAGAGTTTTTATCATAGGGAATAAAATCAGGCCTCGACAACTTAACCTGCGGAAAAACTTTTTTTTGAAAAAAATCCCTGACCGGCGGGTCAGAATTTCACCAAAAATCTGACGTTACCCGATTCACTCAAAAACGGTGCCAAACTGTTGCAAAGACTCCCCTGATACGTTTGACGGTGGATACAGAAGGGTTTTTATCATTGGGAATAAAATCAGGCCTCGACAACTTAACCTGCGGAAAAACTTTTTTTTGAAAAAAATCCCTGATCGGCGGGTCAGAATTTCACCAAAAATCTGACGTTACCCGATTCACTCAAAAACGGTGCCAAACTGTTGCAAAGACTCCCCTGATACGTTTGACGGTGGATACAGAAGGGTTTTTATCATTGGGAATAAAATCAGGCCTCGACAACTTAACCTGCGGAAAAACTTTTTTTTGAAAAAAATCCCTGACCGGCGGGTCAGAATTTCACCAAAAATCTGACGTTACCCTATTCACTCAAAAACGGTGCCAAACTGTTGCAAAGACTCCCCTGATACGTTTGACGGTGGATACAGAAGAGTTTTTATCATAGGGAATAAAATCAGGCCTCGACAACTTAACCTGCGGAAAAACTTTTTTTTGAAAAAAATCCCTGACCGGCGGGTCAGAATTTCACCAAAAATCTGACGTTACCCGATTCACTCAAAAACGGTGCCAAACTGTTGCAAAGACTCCCCTGATACGTTTGACGGTGGATACAGAAGGGTTTTTATCATTGGGAATAAAATCAGGCCTCGACAACTTAACCTGCGGAAAAACTTTTTTTTGAAAAAAATCCCTGACCGGCGGGTCAGAATTTCACCAAAAATCTGACGTTACCCGATTCACTCAAAAACGGTGCCAAACTGTTGCAAAGCCTCTCCTGATACGTTTGGCGGTGGATACAGAAGGGTTTTTATCATAGGGAATAAAATCAGGCCTCGACAACTTAACCTGCGGAAAAACTTTTTTTTGAAAAAAATCCCTGACCGGCGGGTCAGAATTTCACCAAAAATCTGACGTTACCCTATTCACTCAAAAACGGTGCCAAACTGTTGCAAAGACTCCCCTGATACGTTTGACGGTGGATACAGAAGAGTTTTTATCATAGGGAATAAAATCAGGCCTCGACAACTTAACCTGCGGAAAAACTTTTTTTTGAAAAAAATCCCTGACCGGCGGGTCAGAATTTCACCAAAAATCTGACGTTACCCGATTCACTCAAAAACGGTGCCAAACTGTTGCAAAGACTCCCCTGATACGTTTGATGGTGGATACAGAAGGGTTTTTATCATTGGGAATAAAATCAGGCCTCGACAACTTAACTTGCGGAAAAACTTTTTTTTGAAAAAAATCCCTGACCGGCGGGTCAGAATTTCACCAAAAATCTGACGTTACCCGATTCACTCAAAAACGGTGCCAAACTGTTGCAAAGACTCCCCTGATACGTTTGGCGGTGGATACAGAAGGGTTTTTATCATTGGGAATAAAATCAGGCCTCGACAACTTAACCTGCGGAAAAACTTTTTTTTGAAAAAAATCCCTGACCGGCGGGTCAGAATTTCACCAAAAATCTGACGTTACCCGATTCACTCAAAAACGGTGCCAAACGGTTGCAAAGCCTCTCCTGATACGTTTGGCGGTGGATACAGAAGGGTTTTTATCATAGGGAATAAAATCAGGCCTCGACAACTTAACCTGCGGAAAAACTTTTTTTTGAAAAAAATCCCTGACCGGCGGGTCAGAATTTCACCAAAAATCTGACGTTACCCTATTCACTCAAAAACGGTGCCAAACTGTTGCAAAGACTCCCCTGATACGTTTGACGGTGGATACAGAAGGGTTTTTATCATAGGGAATAAAATCAGGCCTCGACAACTTAACCTGCGGAAAAACTTTTTTTTGAAAAAAATCCCTGACCGGCGGGTCAGAATTTCACCAAAAATGTGACTTACCCGATTCACAAAAAACGGTGCCAAACTGTTGCAAAGACTCCCCTGATACGTTTGACGGTGGATACAGACGGGTTTTAATCATAGGGAATAAAATCAGGCCTCGACAACTTAACCTGCGGAGAAAACTTTTTTTTGAAAAAAATCCCTGACCGGCGGGTCAGAATTTCACCAAAAATCTGACGTTACCCGATTCACTCAAAAATGGTGCCAAACTGTTGCAAAGACTCCCCTGATACGTTCGGCGGTGGATACAGAAGGGTTTTTATCATAGGGAATAAAATCAGGCCTCGACAACTTAACCTGCGGAGAAAACTTTTTTTTGAAAAAAATCCCTCACCGGCGGGTCAGAATTTCACCAAAAATCTGACGTTACCCGATTCACTCAAAAATGGTGCCAAACTGTTGCAAAGACTCTCCTGATACGTTTGGCGGTGGATACAGAAAGGTTTTTATCATAGGGAATAAAATCAGGCCTCGACAACTTAACCTGCGGAAAAACTTTTTTTAAAAAAAATCCCTGACCGGCGGGTCAGAATTTGACCAAAAATCTGACGTTACCCGATTCACTCAAAAACGGTGCCAAACTGTTGCAAAGACTCCCCTGATACGTTCGGCGGTGGATACAGAAGGGTTTTTATCATAGGGAATAAAATCAGGCCTCGACAACTTAACCTGCGGGAAAAAAAAATTTTTTGAAAAAAAAAACCTGACTGGCGGGTCAGAATTTCACCAAAAATCTGACGTTACCCGATTCACTCAAAAATGGTGCCAAACTGTTGCAAAGACTCTCCTGATACGTTCGGCGGTGGATACGGAAGGGTTTTTATCATAGGGAATAAAATCAGGCCTCGACAACTTAACCTGCGGAAAAACTTTTTTTTGAAAAAAATCCCTGACCGGCGGGTCAGAATTTCACCAAAAATCCGACGTTACCCGATTCACTCAAAAACGGTGCCAAACTGTTGCAAAGACTCCCCTGATACGTTTGACGGTGGATACAGAAGGGTTTTTATCATTGGGAATAAAATCAGGCCTCGACAACTTAACCTGCGGAAAAACTTTTTTTTGAAAAAAATCCCTGACCGGCGGGTCAGAATTTCACCAAAAATCTGACGTTACCCTATTCACTCAAAAATGGTGCCAAACGGTTGCAAAGCCTCTCCTGATACGTTTGGCGGTGGATACAGAAGGGTTTTTATCATAGGGAATAAAATCAGGCCTCGACAACTTAACCTGCGGAAAAACTTTTTTTTGAAAAAAATCCCTGACCGGCGGGTCAGAATTTCACCAAAAATCTGACGTTACCCGATTCACTCAAAAATGGTGCCAAACGGTTGCAAAGCCTCTCCTGATACGTTTGGCGGTGGATACAGAAGGGTTTTTATCATAGGGAATAAAATCAGGCCTCGACAACTTAACCTGCGGAAAAACTTTTTTTTGAAAAAAATCCCTGACCGGCGGGTCAGAATTTCACCAAAAATCTGACGTTACCCTATTCACTCAAAAACGGTGCCAAACTGTTGCAAAGACTCCCCTGATACGTTTGAGGGTGGATACAGAAGGGTTTTTATCATAGGGAATAAAATCAGGCCTCGACAACTTAACCTGCGGAAAAACTTTTTTTTGAAAAAAATCCCTGACCGGCGGGTCAGAATTTCACCAAAAATGTGACTTACCCGATTCACAAAAAACGGTGCCAAACTGTTGCAAAGACTCCCCTGATACGTTTGACGGTGGATACAGAAGGGTTTTTATCATAGGGAATAAAATCAGGCCTCGACAACTTAACCTGCGGAGAAAACTTTTTTTTGAAAAAAATCCCTGACCGGCGGGTCAGAATTTCACCAAAAATCTGACGTTACCCGATTCACTCAAAAATGGTGCCAAACTGTTGCAAAGACTCCCCTGATACGTTCGGCGGTGGATACAGAAGGGTTTTTATCATAGGGAATAAAATCAGGCCTCGACAACTTAACCTGCGGAGAAAACTTTTTTTTGAAAAAAATCCCTCACCGGCGGGTCAGAATTTCACCAAAAATCTGACGTTACCCGATTCACTCAAAAATGGTGCCAAACTGTTGCAAAGACTCCCCTGATACGTTCGGCGGTGGATACAGAAGGGTTTTTATCATAGGGAATAAAATCAGGCCTCGACAACTTAACCTGCGGAAAAACTTTTTTTTGAAAAAAATCCCTGACCGGCGGGTCAGAATTTCACCAAAAATCCGACGTTACCCGATTCACTCAAAAACGGTGCCAAACTGTTGCAAAGACTCCCCTGATACGTTTGACGGTGGATACAGAAGGGTTTTTATCATTGGGAATAAAATCAGGCCTCGACAACTTAACCTGCGGAAAAACTTTTTTTTGAAAAAAATCCCTGACCGGCGGGTCAGAATTTCACCAAAAATCTGACGTTACCCTATTCACTCAAAAATGGTGCCAAACGGTTGCAAAGCCTCTCCTGATACGTTTGGCGGTGGATACAGAAGGGTTTTTATCATAGGGAATAAAATCAGGCCTCGACAACTTAACCTGCGGAAAAACTTTTTTTTGAAAAAAATCCCTGACCGGCGGGTCAGAATTTCACCAAAAATCTGACGTTACCCGATTCACTCAAAAATGGTGCCAAACTGTTGCAAAGACTCTCCTGATACGTTCGGCGGTGGATACGGAAGGGTTTTTATCATAGGGAATAAAATCAGGCCTCGACAACTTAACCTGCGGAAAAACTTTTTTTTGAAAAAAATCCCTGACCGGCGGGTCAGAATTTCACCAAAAATCCGACATTACCCGATTCACTCAAAAACGGTGCCAAACTGTTGCAAAGACTCCCCTGATACGTTTGACGGTGGATACAGAAGGGTTTTTATCATTGGGAATAAAATCAGGCCTCGACAACTTAACCTGCGGAAAAACTTTTTTTTGAAAAAAATCCCTGACCGGCGGGTCAGAATTTCACCAAAAATCTGACGTTACCCTATTCACTCAAAAATGGTGCCAAACGGTTGCAAAGCCTCTCCTGATACGTTTGGCGGTGGATACAGAAGGGTTTTTATCATAGGGAATAAAATCAGGCCTCGACAACTTAACCTGCGGAAAAACTTTTTTTTGAAAAAAATCCCTGACCGGCGGGTCAGAATTTCACCAAAAATCTGACGTTACCCTATTCACTCAAAAACGGTGCCAAACTGTTGCAAAGACTCCCCTGATACGTTTGACGGTGGATACAGAAGGGTTTTTATCATAGGGAATAAAATCAGGCCTCGACAACTTAACCTGCGGAAAAACTTTTTTTTGAAAAAAATCCCTGACCGGCGGGTCAGAATTTCACCAAAAATCTGACGTTACCCGATTCACAAAAAACGGTGCCAAACTGTTGCAAAGACTCCCCTGATACGTTTGACGGTGGATACAGACGGGTTTTTATCATAGGGAATAAAATCAGGCCTCGACAACTTAACCTGCGGAGAAAACTTTTTATTGAAAAAAATCCCTGACCGGCGGGTCAGAATTTCACCAAAAATCTGACGTTACCCGATTCACTCAAAAATGGTGCCAAACTGTTGCAAAGACTCCCCTGATACGTTCGGCGGTGGATACAGAAGGGTTTTTATCATAGGGAATAAAATCAGGCCTCGACAACTTAACCTGCGGAGAAAACTTTTTTTTGAAAAAAATCCCTCACCGGCGGGTCAGAATTTCACCAAAAATCTGACGTTACCCGATTCACTCAAAAACGGTGCCAAACTGTTGCAAAGACTCCCCTGATACATTTGACGGTGGATACAGAAGAGTTTTTATCATAGGGAATAAAATCAGGCCTCGACAACTTAACCTGCGGAAAAACTTTTTTTTGAAAAAAATCCCTGACCGGCGGGTCAGAATTTCACCAAAAATCTGACGTTACCTGATTCACTCAAAAACGGTGCCAAACTGTTGCAAAGACTCCCCTGATACGTTTGACGGTGGATACAGACGGGTTTTTCTCATAGGGAATAAAATCAGGCCTCGACAACTTAACTTGCGGAAAAACTTTTTTTGAAAAAAAATCCCTGACCGGCGGGTCAGAATTTCACCAAAAATCTGACGTTACCCGATTCACTCAAAAATGGTGCCAAACTGTTTCAAAGACTCCCCTGATACGTTTGGCGGTGGATGCGGAAGGGTTTTTATCATAGGGAATAAAATCAGGCCTCGACAACTTAACCTGCGGAGAAAACTTTTTTTTGAAAAAAATCCCTGACCGGCGGGTCAGAATTTCACCAAAAATCTGACGTTACCCGATTCACTCAAAAACGGTGCCAAACTGTTGCAAAGACTCCCCTGATACGTTTGACGGTGGATACAGAAGAGTTTTTATCATAGGGAATAAAATCAGGCCTCGACAACTTAACCTGCGGAAAAACTTTTATTTGAAAAAAATCCCTGACCGGCGGGTCAGAATTTCACCAAAAATCTGACGTTACCTGATTCACTCAAAAACGGTGCCAAACTGTTGCAAAGACTCCCCTGATACGTTTGACGGTGGATACAGACGGGTTTTTCTCATAGGGAATAAAATCAGGCCTCGACAACTTAACCTGCGGAAAAACTTTTTTTTGAAAAAAAAAACCCTGACCGGCGGGTCAGAATTCCACCAAAAATCTGACGTTACCCGATTCACTCAAAAATGGTGCCAAACTGTTGCAAAGACTCTCCTGATACGTTTGGCGGTGGATACGGAAGGGTTTTTATCATAGGGAATCAAATCAGGCCTCGAGAACTTAACCTGCGGAAAAGCTTTTTTTTGAAAAAAATCCCTGACCGGCGGGTCAGAATTTCACGAAAAATCTGACATTACCTAATTCACTCAAAAATGTTGCCAAACTGTTGCAAAGACTCCCCTGATACGTTTGGCGGTGGATACGGAAGGGTTTTTATCATAGGGAATAAAATCAGGCCTCGACAACTTAACTTGCGGAAAAACTTTTTTTGGAAAAAAAACCCTGACCGGCGGGTCAGAATTTCACCAAAAATCTGACGTTACCCGATTCACTCAAAAACGGTGCCAAACTGTTGCAAAGACTCCCATGATACGTTTGGCGGTGGATACGGAAGGGTTTTTATCATAGGGAATAAAATCAGGCCTCGACAACTTAACCTGCGGAAAAACTTTTTTTAAAAAAAAAACCCCTGACCGGCGGGTCAGAATTTCTCCAAAAATCTGACGTTACCCGATTCACTCAAAAACGTTGCCACACTGTTGCAAAGACTTCCCTGATACGTTTGGCGGTGGATACAGAAGGGTTTTTATCATAGGGATTAAAATCAGGCCTCGACAACTTAACCTGCGGGGAAAAAATTTTTTTGAAAAAAAAAACCTGACCGGCGGGTCAGAATTTCACCAAAAATCTGACGTTACCCGATTCACTCAAAAATAGTGCCAAACTGTTGCAAAGACTCTCCTGATACGTTCGGCGGTGGATACGGAAGGGTTTTTATCATAGGGAATAAAATCAGGCCTCGACAACTTAACCTGCGGAAAAACTTTTTTTTGAAAAAAATCCCTGACCGGCGGGTCAGAATTTCACCAAAAATCTGACGTTACCCCATTCACAAAAAAACGGTGCCAAACTGTTGCAAAGACTCCCCTGATACGTTTGACGGTGGATACAGACGGGTTTTTATCATAGGGAATAAAATCAGGCCTCGACAACTTAACTTGCGGAAAAACTTTTTTTTGAAAAAAAATCCCTGACCGGCGGGTCAGAATTTCACCAAAAATCTGACGTTACCCGATTCACTCAAAAATGGTGCCAAACTGTTGCAAAGACTCCCCTGATACGTTTGGCGGTGGATACAGAAGGGTTTTTATCATAGGAAATAAAATCAGGCCTCGACAACTTAACCTGCGGAAAAACTTTTTTTTTGAAAAAAATCCCTGACCGGCGGGTCAGAATTTCACCAAAAATCTGACGTTACCCGATTCACTCAAAAACGGTGCCAAACTGTTGCAAAGACTCCCCTGATACGTTTGACGGTGGATACAGAAGGGTTTTTATCATTGGGAATAAAATCAGGCCTCGACAACTTAACCTGCGGAAAAACTTTTGTTTGAAAAAAATCCCTGATCGGCGGGTCAGAATTTCACCAAAAATCTGACGTTACCCGATTCACTCAAAAACGGTGCCAAACTGTTGCAAAGCCTCTCCTGATACGTTCGGCGGTGGATACAGAAGGGTTTTTATCATAGGGAATAAAATCAGGCCTCGACAACTTAACCTGCGGAAAAACTTTTTTTTGAAAAAAATCCCTGACCGGCGGGTCAGAATTTCACCAAAAATCTGACGTTACCCGATTCACTCAAAAACGGTGCCAAACTGTTGCAAAGACTCCCCTGATACGTTTGACGGTGGATACAGAAGGGTTTTTATCATTGGGAATAAAATCAGGCCTCGACAACTTAACCTGCGGAAAAACTTTTTTTTGAAAAAAATCCCTGACCGGCGGGTCAGAATTTCACCAAAAATCTGACGTTACCCGATTCACTCAAAAACGGTGCCAAACTGTTGCAAAGACTCCCCTGATACGTTTGGCGGTGGATACAGAAGGGTTTTTATCATAGGGAATAAAATCAGGCCTCGACAACTTAACCTGCGGAAAAACTTTTTTTTGAAAAAAATCCCTGACCGGCGGGTCAGAATTTCACCAAAAATCTGACGTTACCCTATTCACTCAAAAACGGTGCCAAACTGTTGCAAAGACTCCCCTGTTACGTTTGACGGTGGATACAGAAGGGTTTTTATCATAGGGAATAAAATCAGGCCTCGACAACTTAACCTGCGGAAAAACTTTTTTTTGAAAAAAATCCCTGACCGGCAGGTCAGAATTTCACCAAAAATCTGACGTTACCCGATTCACTCAAAAATGGTGCCAAACTGTTGCAAAGACTCCCCTGATACGTTCGGCGGTGGATACGGAAGGGTTTTTATCATAGGGAATAAAATCAGGCCTCGACAACTTAACCTGCGGAAAACCTTTTTTTTGAAAAAAAATCCCTGACCGGCGGGTCAGAATTTCACCAAAAATCTGACGTTACCCGATTCACAAAAAACGGTGCCAATCTGTTGCAAAGACTGCCCTGATACGTTTGACGGTGGATACAGACGGGTTTTTATCATAGGGAATAAAATCAGGCCTCGAAAACTTAACCTGCGGAGAAAACTTTTTTTTGAAAAAAATCCCTGACCGGCGGGTCAGAATTTCACCAAAAATCTGACGTTACCCGATTCACTCATAAATGGTGCCAAACTGTTGCAAAGACTCCCCTGATACGTTCGGCGGTGGATACAGAAGGGTTTTTATCATAGGGAATAAAATCAGGCCTCGACAACTTAACCTGCGGAAAAACTTTTTTTTGAAAAAAATCCCTGACCGGCGGGTCAGAATTTCACCAAAAATCTGACGTTACCCGATTCACTCAAAAATGGTGCCAAACTGTTGCAAAGACTCCCCTGATACGTTCGGCGGTGGATACGGAAGGGTTTTTATCATAGGGAATAAAATCAGGCCTCGACAACTTAACCTGCGGAAAAACTTTTTTTTGAAAAAAATCCCTGACCGGCGGGTCAGAATTTCACCAAAAATCTGACGTTACCCGATTCACAAAAAACGGTGCCAAACTGTTGCAAAGACTCCCCTGATACGTTTGACGGTGGATACAGACGGGTTTTTATCATAGGGAATAAAATCAGGCCTCGACAACTTAACCTGCGGAGAAAACTTTTTTTTGAAAAAAATCCCTGACCGGCGGGTCAGAATTTCACGAAAAATCTGACATTACCTAATTCACTCAAAAATGTTCCCAAACTGTTGCAAAGACTCCCCTGATACGTTTGGCGGTGGATACGGAAGGGTTTTTATCATAGGGAATAAAATCAGGCCTCGACAACTTAACCTGCGGAAAAACTTTTTTTTGAAAAAAATCCCTGACCGGCGGGTCAGAATTTCACCAAAAATCTGACGTTACCTGATTCACTCAAAAACGGTGCCAAACTGTTGCAAAGACTCCCCTGATACGTTTGACGGTGGATACGGAAGGGTTTTTATCATAGGGAATAAAATCAGGCCTCGACAACTTAACCTGCGGAAAACCTTTTTTTTGAAAAAAATCCCTGACCGGCGGGTCAGAATTTCACCAAAAATCTGACGTTACCCGATTCACTCAAAAATGGTGCCAAACTGTTGCAAAGACTCCCCTGATACGTTCGGCGGTGGATACGGAAGGGTTTTTATCATAGGGAATAAAATCAGGCCTCGAAAACTTAACCTGCGGAGAAAACTTTTTTTTGAAAAAAATCCCTGACCGGCGGGTCAGAATTTCACCAAAAATCTGACGTTACCCGATTCACTCAAAAATGGTGCCAAACTGTTGCAAAGACTCCCCTGATACGTTCGGCGGTGGATACAGAAGGGTTTTTATCATAGGGAATAAAATCAGGCCTCGACAACTTATCCTGCGGAGAAAACTTTTTTTTGAAAAAAAATCCCTGACCGGCGGGTCAGAATTTCACCAAAAATCTGACGTTACCCGATTCACTCAAAAATGGTGCCAAACTGTTGCAAAGACTCCCCTGATACGTTCGGCGGTGGATACAGAAGGGTTTTTATCATAGGGAATAAAATCAGGCCTCGACAACTTAACCTGCGGAAAAACTTTTTTTTGAAAAAAATCCCTGACCGGCGGGTCAGAATTTCACCAAAAATCTGACGTTACCCGATTCACTCAAAAATGGTGCCAAACTGTTGCAAAGACTCCCCTGATACGTTCGGCGGTGGATACGGAAGGGTTTTTATCATAGGGAATAAAATCAGGCCTCGACAACTTAACCTGCGGAAAAACTTTTTTTTGAAAAAAATCCCTGACCGGCGGGTCAGAATTTCACCAAAAATCTGACGTTACCCGATTCACAAAAAACGGTGCCAAACTGTTGCAAAGACTCCCCTGATACGTTTGACGGTGGATACAGACGGGTTTTTATCATAGGGAATAAAATCAGGCCTCGACAACTTAACCTGCGGAGAAAACTTTTTTTTGAAAAAAATCCCTGACCAGCGGGTCAGAATTTCAACAAAAATCTGACGTTACCCGATTCACTCAAAAATGGTGCCAAACTGTTGCAAAGACTCTCCTGATACGTTTGGCGGTGGATACGGAAGGGTTTTTATCATAGGGAATAAAATCAGGCCTCGACAACTTAACCTGCGGAAAAACTTTTTTTTGAAAAAAAATCCCTGACCGGCGGGTCAGAATTTCACCAAAAATCTGACGTTACCCTATTCACTCAAAAACGGTGCCAAACTGTTGCAAAGACTCCCCTGATACGTTAGACGGTGGATACAGAAGAGTTTTTATCATAGGGAATAAAATCAGGCCTCGACAACTTAACCTGCGGAGAAAACTTTTTTTTGAAAAAAATCCCTGACCGGCGGGTCAGAATTTCACCAAAAATCTGACGTTACCCGATTCACTCAAAAACGGTGCCAAACTGTTGCAAAGACTCCCCTGATACGTTTGACGGTGGATACAGAAGGGTTTTTATCATTGGGAATAAAATCAGGCCTCGACAACTTAACCTGCGGAAAAACTTTTTTTTGAAAAAAATCCCTGACCGGCGGGTCAGAATTTCACCAAAAATCTGACGTTACCCGATTCACTCAAAAACGGTGCCAAACTGTTGCAAAGACTCCCCTGATACGTTTGACGGTGGATACAGAAGGGTTTTTATCATTGGGAATAAAATCAGGCCTCGACAACTTAACCTGCGGAAAAACTTTTTTTTGAAAAAAATCCCTGACCGGCGGGTCAGAATTTCACCAAAAATCTGACGTTACCCGATTCACTCAAAAATGGTGCCAAACGGTTGCAAAGCCTCTCCTGATACGTTTGGCGGTGGATACAGAAGGGTTTTTATCATAGGGAATAAAATCAGGCCTCGACAACTTAACCTGCGGAAAAACTTTTTTTTGAAAAAAATCCCTGACCGGCGGGTCAGAATTTCACCAAAAATCTGACGTTACCCTATTCACTCAAAAACGGTGCCAAACTGTTGCAAAGACTCCCCTGATACGTTTGACGGTGGATACAGAAGGGTTTTTATCATAGGGAATAAAATCAGGCCTCGACAACTTAACCTGCGGAAAAACTTTTTTTTGAAAAAAATCCCTGACTGGCGGGTCAGAATTTCACCAAAAATCTGACGTTACCCGATTCACTCAAAAATGGTGCCAAACTGTTGCAAAGACTCCCCTGATACGTTCGGCGGTGGATACGGAAGGGTTTTTATCATAGGGAATAAAATCAGGTCTCGACAACTTAACCTGCGGAAAACCTTTTTTTTGAAAAAAATCCCTGACCGGCGGATCAGAATTTCACCAAAAATCTGACGTTACCCGATTCACAAAAAACGGTGCCAAACTGTTGCAAAGACTCCCCTGATACGTTTGACGGTGGATACAGACGGGTTTTTATCATAGGGAATAAAATCAGGCCTCGACAACTTAACCTGCGGAGAAAACTTTTTTTTGAAAAAAAATCCCTGACCGGCGGGTCAGAATTTCACCAAAAATCTGACGTTACCCGATTCACTCAAAAATGGTGCCAAACTGTTGCAAAGACTCCCCTGATACGTTCGGCGGTGGATACAGAAGGGTTTTTATCATAGGGAATAAAATCAGGCCTCGACAACTTAACCTGCGGAGAAAACTTTTTTTTGAAAAAAAATCCCTGACCGGCGGGTCAGAATTTCACCAAAAATCTGACGTTACCCGATTCACTCAAAAATGGTGCCAAACTGTTGCAAAGACTCCCCTGATACGTTCGGCGGTGGATACAGAAGGGTTTTTATCATAGGGAATAAAATCAGGCCTCGACAACTTAACCTGCGGAAAAACTTTTTTTTGAAAAAAATCCCTGACCGGCGGGTCAGAATTTCACCAAAAATCTGACGTTATCCGATTCACTCAAAAATGGTGCCAAACTGTTGCAAAGACTCCCCTGATACGTTCGGCGGTGGATACGGAAGGGTTTTTATCATAGGGAATAAAATCAGGCCTCGACAACTTAACCTGCGGAAAAAAATTTTTTTGGAAAAAATCCCTGACCGGCGGGTCAGAATTTCACCAAAAATCTGACGTTACCCGATTCACTCAAAAATGGTGCCAAACGGTTGCAAAGCCTCTCCTGATACGTTTGGCGGTGGATACAGAAGGGTTTTTATCATAGGCAATAAAATCAGGCCTCGACAACTTAACCTGCGGAAAAACTTTTTTTTGAAAAAAATCCCTGACCGGCGGGTCAGAATTTCACCAAAAATCTGACGTTACCCTATTCACTCAAAAACGGTGCCAAACTGTTGCAAAGACTCCCCTGTTACGTTTGACGGTGGATACAGAAGGGTTTTTATCATAGGGAATAAAATCAGGCCTCGACAACTTAACCTGCGGAAAAACTTTTTTTTGAAAAAAATCCCTGACCGGCGGGTCAGAATTTCACCAAAAATCTGACGTTACCCGATTCACTCAAAAATGGTGCCAAACTGTTGCAAAGACTCCCCTGATACGTTCGGCGGTGGATACGGAAGGGTTTTTATCATAGGGAATAAAATCAGGCCTTGACAACTTAACCTGCGGAAAACCTTTTTTTTGAAAAAAATCCCTGACCGGCAGGTCAGAATTTCACCAAAAATCTGACGTTACCCGATTCACAAAAAACGGTGCCAATCTGTTGCAAAGACTGCCCTGATACGTTTGACGGTGGATACAGACGGGTTTTTATCATAGGGAATAAAATCAGGCCTCGAAAACTTAACCTGCGGAGAAAACTTTTTTTTGAAAAAAATCCCTGACCGGCGGGTCAGAATTTCACCAAAAATCTGACGTTACCCGATTCACTCAAAAATGGTGCCAAACTGTTGCAAAGACTCCCCTGATACGTTCGGCGGTGGATACAGAAGGGTTTTTATCATAGGGAATAAAATCAGGCCTCGACAACTTAACCTGCGGAAAAACTTTTTTTTGAAAAAAATCCCTGACCGGCGGGTCAGAATTTCACCAAAAATCTGACGTTACCCGATTCACTCAAAAATGGTGCCAAACTGTTGCAAAGACTCCCCTGATACGTTCGGCGGTGGATACGGAAGGGTTTTTATCATAGGGAATAAAATCAGGCCTCGACAACTTAACCTGCGGAAAAACTTTTTTTTGAAAAAAATCCCTGACCGGCGGGTCAGAATTTCACCAAAAATCTGACGTTACCCGATTCACAAAAAACGGTGCCAAACTGTTGCAAAGACTCCCCTGATACGTTTGACGGTGGATACAGACGGGTTTTTATCATAGGGAATAAAATCAGGCCTCGACAACTTAACCTGCGGAGAAAACTTTTTTTTGAAAAAAATCCCTGACCGGCGGGTCAGAATTTCACGAAAAATCTGACATTACCTAATTCACTCAAAAATGTTGCCAAACTGTTGCAAAGACTCCCCTGATACGTTTGGCGGTGGATACGGAAGGGTTTTTATCATAGGGAATAAAATCAGGCCTCGACAACTTAACCTGCGGAAAAACTTTTTTTTGAAAAAAATCCCTGACCGGCGGGTCAGAATTTCACCAAAAATCTGACGTTACCTGATTCACTCAAAAACGGTGCCAAACTGTTGCAAAGACTCCCCTGATACGTTTGACGGTGGATACGGAAGGGTTTTTATCATAGGGAATAAAATCAGGCCTCGACAACTTAACCTGCGGAAAAACTTTTTTTTGAAAAAAATCCCTGACCGGCGGGTCAGAATTTCACCAAAAATCTGACGTTACCCGATTCACAAAAAACGGTGCCAAACTGTTGCAAAGACTCCCCTGATACGTTTGACGGTGGATACAGACGGGTTTTTATCATAGGGAATAAAATCAGGCCTCGACAACTTAACCTGCGGAGAAAACTTTTTTTTGAAAAAAATCCCTGACCGGCGGGTCAGAATTTCACCAAAAATCTGACGTTACCCGATTCACTCAAAAACGGTGCCAAACTGTTGCAAAGACTCCCCTGATACGTTTGACGGTGGATACGGAAGGGTTTTTATCATAGGGAATAAAATCAGGCCTTGACAACTTAACCTGCGGAAAACCTTTTTTTTGAAAAAAATCCCTGACCGGCGGGTCAGAATTTCACCAAAAATCTGACGTTACCCGATTCACAAAAAACGGTGCCAATCTGTTGCAAAGACTGCCCTGATACGTTTGACGGTGGATACAGACGGGTTTTTATCATAGGGAATAAAATCAGGCCTCGAAAACTTAACCTGCGGAGAAAACTTTTTTTTGAAAAAAATCCCTGACCGGCGGGTCAGAATTTCACCAAAAATCTGACGTTACCCGATTCACTCAAAAATGGTGCCAAACTGTTGCAAAGACTCCCCTGATACGTTCGGCGGTGGATACAGAAGGGTTTTTATCATAGGGAATAAAATCAGGCCTCGACAACTTAACCTGCGGAAAAACTTTTTTTTGAAAAAAATCCCTGACCGGCGGGTCAGAATTTCACCAAAAATCTGACGTTACCCGATTCACTCAAAAATGGTGCCAAACTGTTGCAAAGACTCCCCTGATACGTTCGGCGGTGGATACGGAAGGGTTTTTATCATAGGGAATAAAATCAGGCCTCGACAACTTAACCTGCGGAGAAAACTTTTTTTTGAAAAAAATCCCTGACCGGCGGGTCAGAATTTCACGAAAAATCTGACATTACCTAATTCACTCAAAAATGTTGCCAAACTGTTGCAAAGACTCCCCTGATACGTTTGGCGGTGGATACGGAAGGGTTTTTATCATAGGGAATAAAATCAGGCCTCGACAACTTAACCTGCGGAAAAACTTTTTTTTGAAAAAAATCCCTGACCGGCGGGTCAGAATTTCACCAAAAATCTGACGTTACCTGATTCACTCAAAAACGGTGCCAAACTGTTGCAAAGACTCCCCTGATACGTTTGACGGTGGATACGGAAGGGTTTTTATCATAGGGAATAAAATCAGGCCTCGACAACTTAACCTGCGGAAAAACTTTTTTTTGAAAAAAATCCCTGACCGGCGGGTCAGAATTTCACCAAAAATCTGACGTTACCCGATTCACAAAAAACGGTGCCAAACTGTTGCAAAGACTCCCCTGATACGTTTGACGGTGGATACAGACGGGTTTTTATCATAGGGAATAAAATCAGGCCTCGACAACTTAACCTGCGGAGAAAACTTTTTTTTGAAAAAAATCCCTGACCGGCGGGTCAGAATTTCACGAAAAATCTGACATTACCTAATTCACTCAAAAATGTTGCCAAACTGTTGCAAAGACTCCCCTGATACGTTTGGCGGTGGATACGGAAGGGTTTTTATCATAGGGAATAAAATCAGGCCTCGACAACTTAACCTGCGGAAAAACTTTTTTTTGAAAAAAATCCCTGACCGGCGGGTCAGAATTTCACCAAAAATCTGACGTTACCTGATTCACTCAAAAACGGTGCCAAACTGTTGCAAAGACTCCCCTGATACGTTTGACGGTGGATACGGAAGGGTTTTTATCATAGGGAATAAAATCAGGCCTCGACAACTTAACCTGCGGAAAACCTTTTTTTTGAAAAAAATCCCTGACCGGCGGGTCAGAATTTCACCAAAAATCTGACGTTACCCAATTCACAAAAAACGGTGCCAAACTGTTGCAAAGACTCCCCTGATATGTTTGACGGTGGATACAGACGGGTTTTTATCATAGGGAATAAAATCAGGCCTCGAAAACTTAACCTGCGGAGAAAACTTTTTTTTGAAAAAAATCCCTGACCGGCGGGTCAGAATTTCACCAAAAATCTGACGTTACCCGATTCACTCAAAAATGGTGCCAAACTGTTGCAAAGACTCCCCTGATACGTTCGGCGGTGGATACAGAAGGGTTTTTATCATAGGGAATAAAATCAGGCCTCGACAACTTATCCTGCGGAGAAAACTTTTTTTTGAAAAAAAATCCCTGACCGGCGGGTCAGAATTTCACCAAAAATCTGACGTTACCCGATTCACTCAAAAATGGTGCCAAACTGTTGCAAAGACTCCCCTGATACGTTCGGCGGTGGATACAGAAGGGTTTTTATCATAGGGAATAAAATCAGGCCTCGACAACTTAACCTGCGGAAAAACTTTTTTTTGAAAAAAATCCCTGACCGGCGGGTCAGAATTTCACCAAAAATCTGACGTTACCCGATTCACTCAAAAATGGTGCCAAACTGTTGCAAAGACTCCCCTGATACGTTCGGCGGTGGATACGGAAGGGTTTTTATCATAGGGAATAAAATCAGGCCTCGACAACTTAACCTGCGGAAAAACTTTTTTTTGAAAAAAATCCCTGACCGGCGGGTCAGAATTTCACCAAAAATCTGACGTTACCCGATTCACAAAAAACGGTGCCAAACTGTTGCAAAGACTCCCCTGATACGTTTGACGGTGGATACAGACGGGTTTTTATCATAGGGAATAAAATCAGGCCTCGACAACTTAACCTGCGGAGAAAACTTTTTTTTGAAAAAAATCCCTGACCGGCGGGTCAGAATTTCACGAAAAATCTGACATTACCTAATTCACTCAAAAATGTTGCCAAACTGTTGCAAAGACTCCCCTGATACGTTTGGCGGTGGATACGGAAGGGTTTTTATCATAGGGAATAAAATCAGGCCTCGACAACTTAACCTGCGGAAAAACTTTTTTTTGAAAAAAAATCCCTGACCGGCGGGTCAGAATTTCACCAAAAATCTGACGTTACCTGATTCACTCAAAAACGGTGCCAAACTGTTGCAAAGACTCCCCTGATACGTTTGACGGTGGATACGGAAGGGTTTTTATCATAGGGAATAAAATCAGGCCTCGACAACTTAACCTGCGGAAAAACTTTTTTTTGAAAAAAATCCCTGACCGGCGGGTCAGAATTTCACCAAAAATCTGACGTTACCCGATTCACAAAAAACGGTGCCAAACTGTTGCAAAGACTCCCCTGATACGTTTGACGGTGGATACAGACGGGTTTTTATCATAGGGAATAAAATCAGGCCTCGACAACTTAACCTGCGGAGAAAACTTTTTTTTGAAAAAAATCCCTGACCGGCGGGTCAGAATTTCACGAAAAATCTGACATTACCTAATTCACTCAAAAATGTTGCCAAACTGTTGCAAAGACTCCCCTGATACGTTTGGCGGTGGATACGGAAGGGTTTTTATCATAGGGAATAAAATCAGGCCTCGACAACTTAACCTGCGGAAAAACTTTTTTTTGAAAAAAATCCCTGACCGGCGGGTCAGAATTTCACCAAAAATCTGACGTTACCTGATTCACTCAAAAACGGTGCCAAACTGTTGCAAAGACTCCCCTGATACGTTTGACGGTGGATACGGAAGGGTTTTTATCATAGGGAATAAAATCAGGCCTCGACAACTTAACCTGCGGAAAACCTTTTTTTTGAAAAAAATCCCTGACCGGCGGGTCAGAATTTCACCAAAAATCTGACGTTACCCAATTCACAAAAAACGGTGCCAAACTGTTGCAAAGACTCCCCTGATATGTTTGACGGTGGATACAGATGGGTTTTTATCATAGGGAATAAAATCAGGCCTCGAAAACTTAACCTGCGGAGAAAACTTTTTTTTGAAAAAAATCCCTGACCGGCGGGTCAGAATTTCACCAAAAATCTGACGTTACCCGATTCACTCAAAAATGGTGCCAAACTGTTGCAAAGACTCCCCTGATACGTTCGGCGGTGGATACAGAAGGGTTTTTATCATAGGGAATAAAATCAGGCCTCGACAACTTATCCTGCGGAGAAAACTTTTTTTTGAAAAAAAATCCCTGACCGGCGGGTCAGAATTTCACCAAAAATCTGACGTTACCCGATTCACTCAAAAATGGTGCCAAACTGTTGCAAAGACTCCCCTGATACGTTCGGCGGTGGATACAGAAGGGTTTTTATCATAGGGAATAAAATCAGGCCTCGACAACTTAACCTGCGGAAAAACTTTTTTTTGAAAAAAATCCCTGACCGGCGGGTCAGAATTTCACCAAAAATCTGACGTTACCCGATTCACTCAAAAATGGTGCCAAACTGTTGCAAAGACTCCCCTGATACGTTCGGCGGTGGATACGGAAGGGTTTTTATCATAGGGAATAAAATCAGGCCTCGACAACTTAACCTGCGGAAAAACTTTTTTTTGAAAAAAATCCCTGACCGGCGGGTCAGAATTTCACCAAAAATCTGACGTTACCCGATTCACAAAAAACGGTGCCAAACTGTTGCAAAGACTCCCCTGATACGTTTGACGGTGGATACAGACGGGTTTTTATCATAGGGAATAAAATCAGGCCTCGACAACTTAACCTGCGGAGAAAACTTTTTTTTGAAAAAAATCCCTGACCGGCGGGTCAGAATTTCACGAAAAATCTGACATTACCTAATTCACTCAAAAATGTTGCCAAACTGTTGCAAAGACTCCCCTGATACGTTTGGTGGTGGATACGGAAGGGTTTTTATCATAGGGAATAAAATCAGGCCTCGACAACTTAACCTGCGGAAAAACTTTTTTTTGAAAAAAATCCCTGACCGGCGGGTCAGAATTTCACCAAAAATCTGACGTTACCTGATTCACTCAAAAACGGTGCCAAACTGTTGCAAAGACTCCCCTGATACGTTTGACGGTGGATACAGACGGGTTTTTCTCATAGGGAATAAAATCAGGCCTCGACAACTTAACCTGCGGAAAAACTTTTTTTTGAAAAAAAAACCCTGAACGGCGGGTCAGAATTTCACCAAAAATCTGACGTTACCCGATTCACTCAAAAATGGTGCCAAACTGTTGCAAAGACTCTCCTGATACGTTTGGCGGTGGATACGGAAGGGTTTTTATCATAGGGAATCAAATCAGGCCTCGACAACTTAACCTGCGGAAAAGCTTTTTTTTGAAAAAAATCCCTGACCGGCGGGTCAGAATTTCACGAAAAATCTGACATTACCTAATTCACTCAAAAATGTTGCCAAACTGTTGCAAAGACTCCCCTGATACGTTTGGCGGTGGATACGGAAGGGTTTTTATCATAGGGAATAAAATCAGGCCTCGACAACTTAACTTGCGGAAAAACTTTTTTTTGAAAAAAAACCCTGACCGGCGGGTCAGAATTTCACCAAAAATCTGACGTTACCCTATTCACTCAAAAACGGTGCCAAACTGTTGCAAAGACTCCCCTGATACGTTTGACGGTGGATACAGAAGAGTTTTTCTCATAGGGAATAAAATCAGGCCTCGACAACTTAACCTGCGTAAAAACTTTTTTTTGAAAAAAAAACCCTGACCGGCGGGTCAGAATTTCACCAAAAAACTGACGTTACCCGATTCACTCAAAAACGGTGCCAAACTGTTGCAAAGACTCCCCTGATACGTTTGACGCTGGATGCAGACGGGTTTTTCTCATAGGGAATAAAATCAGGCCTCGACAACTTAACCTGCGTAAAAACTTTTTTTTGAAAAAAAAACCCTGACCGGCGGGTCAGAATTTCACCAAAAAACTGACGTTACCCGATTCACTCAAAAATGGTGCCAAACTGTTGCAAAGACTCCCCTGATGCGTTTGGCGGTGGATACGGAAGGGTTTTTATCATAGGGAATAAAATCAGGCCTCGACAACTTAACATGTGGAAAAACTTTTTTTTGAAAAAAATCCCTGACCGGCGGGTCAGAATTTCACCAAAAATCTGACGTTACCCGATTCACTCAAAAATGGTGCCAAACTGTTGCAAAGACTCTCCTGATACGTTTGGCGGTGGATACAGAAGGGTTTTTATCATAGGGAATAAAATCAGGCCTCGACAACTTAAGCTGCGGAAAACCTTTTTTTTGAAAAAAATCCCTGACCGGCGGGTCAGAATTTCACCAAAAATCTGACGTTACCCGATTCACTCAAAAACGGTGCCAAACTGTTGCAAAGACTCCCCTGATACGTTTGACGGTGGATACGGAAGGGTTTTTATCGTAGGGAATAAAATCAGGCCTCGACAACTTAACCTGCGGAAAAACTTTTTTTTGAAAAAAATCCCTGACCAGCGGGTCAGAATTTCACCAAAAATCTGACGTTACCCGATTCACTCAAAAATGGTGCCAAACTGTTGCAAAGACTCTCCTGATACGTTTGGCGGTGGATACGGAAGGGTTTTTATCATAGGGAATAAAATCAGGCCTCGACAACTTAACCTGCGGAAAAACTTTTTTTTGAAAAAAAATCCCTGACCGGCGGGTCAGAATTTCACCAAAAATCTGACGTTACCCTATTCACTCAAAAACGGTGCCAAACTGTTGCAAAGACTCCCCTGATACGTTTGACGGTGGATACAGAAGAGTTTTTATCATAGGGAATAAAATCAGGCCTCGACAACTTAACCTGCGGAGAAAACTTTTTTTTGAAAAAAATCCCTGACCGGCGGGTCAGAATTTCACCAAAAATCTGATGTTACCCGATTCACTCAAAAACGGTGCCAAACTGTTGCAAAGACTCCCCTGATACGTTTGACGGTGGATACAGAAGGGTTTTTATCATTGGGAATAAAATCAGGCCTCGACAACTTAACCTGCGGAAAAACTTTTTTTTGAAAAAAATCCCTGACCGGCGGGTCAGAATTTCACCAAAAATCTGACGTTACCCGATTCACTCAAAAATGATGCCAAACTGTTGCAAAGCCTCTCCTTATACGTTCGGCGGTGGATACAGAAGGGTTTTTATCATAGGGAATAAAATCAGGCCTCGACAACTTAACCTGCGGAAAAACTTTTTTTTGAAAAAAATCCCTGACCGGCGGGTCAGAATTTCACCAAAAATCTGACGTTACCCTATTCACTCAAAAACGGTGCCAAACTGTTGCAAAGACTCCCCTGATACGTTTGACGGTGGATACAGAAGAGTTTTTATCATAGGGAATAAAATCAGGACTCGACAACTTAACCTGCGGAAAAACTTTTTTTTGAAAAAAATCCCTGACCGGCGGGTCAGAATTTCACCAAAAATCTGACGTTACCCGATTCACTCAAAAACGGTGCCAAACTGTTGCAAAGACTCCCCTGATACGTTTGACGGTGGATACAGAAGGGTTTTTATCATTGGGAATAAAATCAGGCCTCGACAACTTAACCTGCGGAGAAAACTTTTTTTTGAAAGAAATCCCTGACCGGCGGGTCAGAATTTCACCAAAAATCTGACGTTACCCGATTCACTCAAAAATGGTGCCAAACGGTTGCAAAGCCTCTCCTGATACGTTTGGCGGTGGATACAGAAGGGTTTTTTTCATAGGGAATAAAATCAGGCCTCGACAACTTAACCTGCGGAAAAACTTTTTTTTGAAAAAAAAATCCCTGACCGGCGGGTCAGAATTTCACCAAAAATCTGACGTTACCCGATTCACTCAAAAATGGTGCCAAACTGTTGCAAAGACTCCCCTGATACGTTCGGCGGTGGATACAGAAGGGTTTTTATCATAGGGAATAAAATCAGGCCTCGACAACTTAACCTGCGGAAAAACTTTTTTTTGAAAAAAATCCCTGACCGGCGGGTCAGAATTTCACCAAAAAACTGACGTTACCCGATTCACTCAAAAATGGTGCCAAACTGTAGCAAAGACTCCCCTGATACGTTCGGCGGTGGATACGGAAGGGTTTTTATCATAGGGAATAAAATCAGGCCTCGACAACTTAACCTGCGGAAAAACTTTTTTTTGAAAAAAATCCCTGACCGGCGGGTCAGAATTTCACCAAAAATCTGACGTTACCCGATTCACTCAAAAATGGTGCCAAACGGTTGCAAAGCCTCTCCTGATACGTTTGGCGGTGGATACAGAAGGGTTTTTATCATAGGGAATAAAATCAGGCCTCGACAACCTAACCTGCGGAAAAACTTTTTTTTGAAAAAAATCCCTGACCGGCGGGTCAGAATTTCACCAAAAATCTGACGTTACCCTATTCACTCAAAAATGGTGCCAAACTGTTGCAAAGACTCCCCTGATACGTTCGGCGGTGGATACGGAAGGGTTTTTATCATAGGGAATAAAATCAGGCCTCGACAACTTAACCTGCGGAAAACCTTTTTTTTGAAACAAATCCCTGACCGGCGGGTCAGAATTTCACCAAAAATCTGACGTTACCCGATTCACAAAAAACGGTGCCAAACTGTTGCAAAGACTCCCCTGATACGTTTGACGGTGGATACAGACGGGTTTTTATCATAGGGAATAAAATCAGGCCTCGAAAACTTAACCTGCGGAGAAAACTTTTTTTTGAAAAAAATCCCTGACCGGCGGGTCAGAATTTCACCAAAAATCTGACGTTACCCGATTCACTCAAAAATGGTGCCAAACTGTTGCAAAGACTCCCCTGATACGTTCGGCGGTGGATACAGAAGGGTTTTTATCATAGGGAATAAAATCAGGCCTCGACAACTTATCCTGCGGAGAAAACTTTTTTTTGAAAAAAAATCCCTGACCGGCGGGTCAGAATTTCACCAAAAATCTGACGTTACCCGATTCACTCAAAAATGGTGCCAAACTGTTGCAAATACTCCCCTGATACGTTCGGCGGTGGATACAGAAGGGTTTTTATCATAGGGAATAAAATCAGGCCTCGACAACTTAACCTGCGGAAAAACTTTTTTTTGAAAAAAACCCCTGACCGGCGGGTCAGAATTTCACCAAAAATCTGACGTTACCCGATTCACTCAAAAATGGTGCCAAACTGTTGCAAAGACTCCCCTGATACGTTCGGCGGTGGATACGGAAGGGTTTTTATCATAGGGAATAAAATCAGGCCTCGACAACTTAACCTGCGGAAAAACTTTTTTTTGAAAAAAATCCCTGACCGGCGGGTCAGAATTTCACCAAAAATCTGACGTTACCCGATTCACAAAAAACGGTGCCAAACTGTTGCAAAGACTCCCCTGATACGTTTGACGGTGGATACAGACGGGTTTTTATCATAGGGAATAAAATCAGGCCTCGACAACTTAACCTGCGGAGAAAACTTTTTTTTGAAAAAAATCCCTGACCGGCGGGTCAGAATTTCACGAAAAATCTGACATTACCTAATTCACTCAAAAATGTTGCCAAACTGTTGCAAAGACTCCCCTGATACGTTTGGCGGTGGATACGGAAGGGTTTTTATCATAGGGAATAAAATCAGGCCTCGACAACTTAACCTGCGGAAAAACTTTTTTTTGAAAAAAAAACCCTGAACGGCGGGTCAGAATTGCACCAAAAATCTTACGTTACCTGATTCACTCAAAAACGGTGCCAAACTGTTGCAAAGACTCCCCTGATACGTTTGACGGTGGATACAGACGGGTTTTTCTCATAGGGAATAAAATCAGGCCTCGACAACTTAACCTGCGGAAAAACTTTTTTTTGAAAAAAAAACCCTGAACGGCGGGTCAGAATTGCACCAAAAATCTGACGTTACCCGATTCACTCAAAAATGGTGCCAAACTGTTGCAAAGACTCTCCTGATACGTTTGGCGGTGGATACGGAAGGGTTTTTATCATAGGTAATCAAATCAGGCCTCGACAACTTAACTTGCGGAAAAACTTTTTTTTGAAAAAAAACCCTGACCGGCGGGTCAGAATTTCACCAAAAATCTGACGTTACCCTATTCACTCAAAAACGGTGCCAAACTGTTGCAAAGACTCCCCTGATACGTTTGACGGTGGATACAGAAGAGTTTTTATCATAGGGAATAAAATCAGGCCTCGACAACTTAACCTGCGGAAAAACTTTTTTTTGAAAAAAATCCCTGACCGGCGGGTCAGAATTTCACCAAAAAACTGACGTTACCCGATTCACTCAAAAATGGTGCCAAACTGTTGCAAAGACTCCCCTGATACGTTCGGCGGTGGATACAGAAGGGTTTTTATCATAGGGAATAAAATCAGGCCTCGACAACTTAACCTGCGGAAAAACTTTTTTTTGAAAAAAATCCCTGACCAGCGGGTCAGAATTTCACCAAAAATCTGACGTTACCCTATTCACTCAAAAATGGTGCCAAACTGTTGCAAAGACTCCCCTGATACGTTCGGCGGTGGATACGGAAGGGTTTTTATCATAGGGAATAAAATCAGGCCTCGACAACTTAACCTGCGGAAAACCTTTTTTTTGAAAAAAATCCCTGACCGGCGGGTCAGAATTTCACCAAAAATCTGACGTTACCCGATTCACAAAAAACGGTGCCAAACTGTTGCAAAGACTCCCCTGATACGTTTGACGGTGGATACAGACGGGTTTTTATCATAGGGAATAAAATCAGGCCTCGAAAACTTAACCTGCGGAGAAAACTTTTTTTAAAAAAAAATCCCTGACCGGCGGGTCAGAATTTCACCAAAAATCTGACGTTACCCGATTCACTCAAAAATGGTGCCAAACTGTTGCAAAGACTCCCCTGATACGTTCGGCGGTGGATACAGAAGGGTTTTTATCATAGGGAATAAAATCAGGCCTCGACAACTTATCCTGCGGAGAAAACTTTTTTTTGAAAAAAAATCCCTGACCGGCGGGTCAGAATTTCACCAAAAATCTGACGTTACCCGATTCACTCAAAAATGGTGCCAAACTGTTGCAAAGACTCCCCTGATACGTTCGGCGGTGGATACAGAAGGGTTTTTATCATAGGGAATAAAATCAGGCCTCGACAACTTAACCTGCGGAAAAACTTTTTTTTGAAAAAAATCCCTGACCGGCGGGTCAGAATTTCACCAAAAATCTGACGTTACCCGATTCACTCAAAAATGGTGCCAAACTGTTGCAAAGACTCCCCTGATACGTTCGGCGGTGGATACGGAAGGGTTTTTATCATAGGGAATAAAATCAGGCCTCGACAACTTAACCTGCGGAAAAACTTTTTTTTGAAAAAAATCCCTGACCGGCGGGTCAGAATTTCACCAAAAATCTGACGTTACCCGATTCACAAAAAACGGTGCCAAACTGTTGCAAAGACTCCCCTGATACGTTTGACGGTGGATACAGACGGGTTTTTATCATAGGGAATAAAATCAGGCCTCGACAACTTAACCTGCGGAGAAAACTTTTTTTTGAAAAAAATCCCTGACCGGCGGGTCAGAATTTCACGAAAAATCTGACATTACCTAATTCACTCAAAAATGTTGCCAAACTGTTGCAAAGACTCCCCTGATACGTTTGGCGGTGGATACGGAAGGGTTTTTATCATAGGGAATAAAATCAGGCCTCGACAACTTAACCTGCGGAAAAACTTTTTTTTGAAAAAAATCCCTGACCGGCGGGTCAGAATTTCACGAAAAATCTGACGTTACCTGATTCACTCAAAAACGGTGCCAAACTGTTGCAAAGACTCCCCTGATACGTTTGACGGTGGATACAGACGGGTTTTTCTCATAGGGAATAAAATCAGGCCTCGACAACTTAACCTGCGGAAAAACTTTTTTTTGAAAAAAAAAACCCTGAACGGCGGGTCAGAATTTCACCAAAAATCTGACGTTACCCGATTCACTCAAAAATGGTGCCAAACTGTTGCAAAGACTCTCCTGATACGTTTGGCGGTGGATACGGAAGGGTTTTTATCATAGGTAATCAAATCAGGCCTCGACAACTTAACCTGCGGAAAAGCTTTTTTTTGAAAAAAATCCCTGACCGGCGGGTCAGAATTTCACGAAAAATCTGACATTACCTAATTCACTCAAAAATGTTGCCAAACTGTTGCAAAGACTCCCCTGATACGTTTGGCGGTGGATACGGAAGGGTTTTTATCATAGGGAATAAAATCAGGCCTCGACAACTTAACTTGCGGAAAAACTTTTTTTTGAAAAAAAACCCTGACCGGCGGGTCAGAATTTCACCAAAAATCTGACGTTACCCTATTCACTCAAAAACGGTGCCAAACTGTTGCAAAGACTCCCCTGATACGTTTGACGGTGGATACAGAAGAGTTTTTATCATAGGGAATAAAATCAGGCCTCGACAACTTAACCTGCGGAAAAACTTTTTTTTGAAAAAAATCCCTGACCGGCGGGTCAGAATTTCACCAAAAAACTGACGTTACCCGATTCACTCAAAAATGGTGCCAAACTGTTGCAAAGACTCCCCTGATACGTTTGGCGGTGGATACGGAAGGGTTTTTATCATAGGGAATAAAATCAGGCCTCGACAACTTAACCTGCGGAGAAAACTTTTTTTTGAAAAAAATCCCTGACCGGCGGGTCAGAATTTCACCAAAAATCTGACGTTACCCGATTCACTCAAAAACGGTGCCAAACTGTTGCAAAGACTCTCCTGATACGTTTGGCGGTGGATACAGAAGGGTTTTTATCATAGGGAATAAAATCAGGCCTCGACAACTTAAGCTGCGGAAAACCTTTTTTTTGAAAAAAATCCCTGCGGAAAACCTTTTTTTTGAAAAAAACTTTTTTTTTGAAAAAAATCCCTGACCGGCGGGTCAGAATTTCACCAAAAATCTGACGTTACCCGATTCACTCAAAAACGGTGCCAAACTGTTGCAAAGACTCCCCTGATACGTTTGACGGTGGATACAGAAGGGTTTTTATCATTGGGAATAAAATCAGGCCTCGACAACTTAACCTGCGGAGAAAACTTTTTTTTGAAAAAAATCCCTGACCGGCGGGTCAGAATTTCACCAAAAATCTGACGTTACCCGATTCACTCAAAAATGGTGCCAAACGGTTGCAAAGCCTCTCCTGATACGTTTGGCGGTGGATACAGAAGGGTTTTTATCATAGGGAATAAAATCAGGCCTCGACAACTTAACCTGCGGAGAAAACTTTTTTTTGAAAAAAAATCCCTGACCGGCGGGTCAGAATTTCACCAAAAATCTGACGTTACCCTATTCACTCAAAAACGGTGCCAAACTGTTGCAAAGACTCCCCTGATACGTTTGACGGTGGATACGGAAGAGTTTTTATCATAGGGAATAAAATCAGGCCTCGACAACTTAACCTGCGGAAAAACTTTTTTTTGAAAAAAATCCCTGACCGGCGGGTCAGAATTTCACCAAAAATCTGACGTTACCCGATTCACTCAAAAACGGTGCCAAACTGTTGCAAAGACTCCCCTGATACGTTTGACGGTGGATACAGAAGGGTTTTTATCATTGGGAATAAAATCAGGCCTCGACAACTTAACCTGCGGAGAAAACTTTTTTTTGAAAAAAATCCCTGACCGGCGGGTCAGAATTTCACCAAAAATCTGACGTTACCCGATTCACTCAAAAATGGTGCCAAACGGTTGCAAAGCCTCTCCTGATACGTTTGGCGGTGGATACAGAAGGGTTTTTATCATAGGGAATAAAATCAGGCCTCGACAACTTAACCTGCGGAGAAAACTTTTTTTTGAAAAAAAATCCCTGACCGGCGGGTCAGAATTTCACCAAAAATCTGACGTTACCCGATTCACTCAAAAATGGTGCCAAACTGTTGCAAAGACTCCCCTGATACGTTCGGCGGTGGATACAGAAGGGTTTTTATCATAGGGAATAAAATCAGGCCTCGACAACTTAACCTGCGGAAAAACTTTTTTTTGAAAAAAATCCCTGACCGGCGGGTCAGAATTTCACCAAAAATCTGACGTTACCCGATTCACTCAAAAATGGTGCCAAACTGTTGCAAAGACTCCCCTGATACGTTCGGCGGTGGATACGGAAGGGTTTTTATCATAGGGAATAAAATCAGGCCTCGACAACTTAACCTGCGGAAAAACTTTTTTTTGAAAAAAATCCCTGACCGGCGGGTCAGAATTTCACCAAAAATCTGACGTTACCCGATTCACTCAAAAATGGTGCCAAACGGTTGCAAAGCCTCTCCTGATACGTTTGGCGGTGGATACAGAAGGGTTTTTATCATAGGGAATAAAATCAGGCCTCGACAACTTAACCTGCGGAAAAACTTTTTTTTGAAAAAAATCCCTGACCGGCGGGTCAGAATTTCACCAAAAATCTGACGTTACCCTATTCACTCAAAAACGGTGCCAAACTGTTGCAAAGACTCCCCTGATACGTTTGACGGTGGATACAGAAGGGTTTTTATCATAGGGAATAAAATCAGGCCTCGCCAACTTAACCTGCGGAAAAACTTTTTTTTGAAAAAAATCCCTGACCGGCGGGTCAGAATTTCACCAAAAATCTGACGTTACCCGATTCACTCAAAAATGGTGCCAAACTGTTGCAAAGACTCCCCTGATACGTTCGGCGGTGGATACGGAAGGGTTTTTATCATAGGGAATAAAATCAGGCCTCGACAACTTAACCTGCGGAAAACCTTTTTTTTGAAAAAAATCCCTGACCGGCGGGTCAGAATTTCACCAAAAATCTGACGTTACCCGATTCACAAAAAACGGTGCCAAACTGTTGCAAAGACTCCCCTGATACGTTTGACGGTGGATACAGACGGGTTTTTATCATAGGGAATAAAATCAGGCCTCGAAAACTTAACCTGCGGAGAAAACTTTTATTTGAAAAAAATCCCTGACCGGCGGGTCAGAATTTCACCAAAAATCTGACGTTACCCGATTCACTCAAAAATGGTGCCAAACTGTTGCAAAGACTCCCCTGATACGTTCGGCGGTGGATACAGAAAGGTTTTTATCATAGGGAATAAAATCAGGCCTCGACAACTTATCCTGCGGAGAAAACTTTTTTTTGAAAAAAAATCCCTGACCGGCGGGTCAGAATTTCACCAAAAATCTGACGTTACCCGATTCACTCAAAAATGGTGCCAAACTGTTGCAAAGACTCCCCTGATACGTTCGGCGGTGGATACAGAAGGGTTTTTATCATAGGGAATAAAATCAGGCCTCGACAACTTAACCTGCGGAAAAACTTTTTTTTGAAAAAAATCCCTCACCGGCGGGTCAGAATTTCACCAAAAATCTGACGTTACCCGATTCACTCAAAAATGGTGCCAAACTGTTGCAAAGACTCCCCTGATACGTTCGGCGGTGGATACGGAAGGGTTTTTATCATAGGGAATAAAATCAGGCCTCGACAACTTAACCTGCGGAAAAACTTTTTTTTGAAAAAAATCCCTGACCGGCGGGTCAGAATTTCACCAAAAATCTGACGTTACCCGATTCACAAAAAACGGTGCCAAACTGTTGCAAAGACTCCCCTGATACGTTTGACGGTGGATACAGACGGGTTTTTATCATAGGGAATAAAATCAGGCCTCGACAACTTAACCTGCGGAGAAAACTTTTTTTTGAAAAAAATCCCTGACCGGCGGGTCAGAATTTCACGAAAAATCTGACATTACCTAATTCACTCAGAAATGTTGCCAAACTGTTGCAAAGACTCCCCTGATACGTTTGGCGGTGGATACGGAAGGGTTTTTATCATAGGGAATAAAATCAGGCCTCGACAACTTAACCTGCGGAAAAACTTTTTTTTGAAAAAAATCCCTGACCGGCGGGTCAGAATTTCACGAAAAATCTGACGTTACCTGATTCACTCAAAAACGGTGCCAAACTGTTGCAAAGACTCCCCTGATACGTTTGACGGTGGATACAGACGGGTTTTTCTCATAGGGAATAAAATCAGGCCTCGACAACTTAACCTGCGGAAAAACTTTTTTTTGAAAAAAAAACCCTGAACGGCGGGTCAGAATTTCACCAAAAATCTGACGTTACCCGATTCACTCAAAAATGGTGCCAAACTGTTGCAAAGACTCTCCTGATACGTTTGGCGGTGGATACGGAAGGGTTTTTATCATAGCTAATCAAATCAGGCCTCGACAACTTAACCTGCGGAAAAGCTTTTTTTTGAAAAAAATCCCTGACCGGCGGGTCAGAATTTCACGAAAAATCTGACATTACCTAATTCACTCAAAAATGTTGCCAAACTGTTGCAAAGACTCCCCTGATACGTTTGGCGGTGGATACGGAAGGGTTTTTATCATAGGGAATAAAATCAGGCCTCGACAACTTAACTTGCGGAAAAACTTTTTTTTGAAAAAAAACCCTGACCGGCGGGTCAGAATTTCACCAAAAATCTGACGTTACCCTATTCACTCAAAAACGGTGCCAAACTGTTGCAAAGACTCCCCTGATACGTTTGACGGTGGATACAGAAGAGTTTTTATCATAGGGAATAAAATCAGGCCTCGACAACTTAACCTGCGGAAAAACTTTTTTTTGAAAAAAATCCCTGACCGGCGGGTCAGAATTTCACCAAAAATCTGACGTTACCCGATTCACTCAAAAACGGTGCCAAACTGTTGCAAAGACTCCCCTGATACGTTTGACGCTGGATACAGACGGGTTTTTCTCATAGGGAATAAAATCAGGCCTCGACAACTTAACCTGCGTAAAAACTTTTTTTTGAAAAAAAACCCTGACCGGCGGGTCAGAATTTCACCAAAAAACTGACGTTACCCGATTCACTCAAAAATGGTGCCAAACTGTTGCAAAGACTCCCCTGATACGTTTGGCGGTGGATACGGAAGGGTTTTTATCATAGGGAATAAAATCAGGCCTCGACAACTTAAGCTGCGGAGAAAACTTTTTTTTGAAAAAAATCCCTGACCGGCGGGTCAGAATTTCACCAAAAATCTGACGTTACCCGATTCACTCAAAAACGGTGCCAAACTGTTGCAAAGACTCCCCTGATACGTTTGACGGTGGATACGGAAGGGTTTTTATCGTAGGGAATAAAATCAGGCCTCGACAACTTAACCTGCGGAAAAACTTTTTTTTGAAAAAAATCCCTGACCAGCGGGTCAGAATTTCACCAAAAATCTGACGTTACCCGATTCACTCAAAAATGGTGCCAAACTGTTGCAAAGACTCTCCTGATACGTTTGGCGGTGGATACGGAAGTGTTTTTATCATAGGGAATAAAATCAGGCCTCGACAACTTAACCTGCAGAAAAACTTTTTTTTGAAAAAAAATCCCTGACCGGCGGGTCAGAATTTCACCAAAAATCTGACGTTACCCTATTCACTCAAAAACGGTGCCAAACTGTTGCAAAGACTCCCCTGATACGTTTGACGGTGGATACAGAAGAGTTTTTATCATAGGGAATAAAATCAGGCCTCGACAACTTAACCTGCGGAGAAAACTTTTTTTTGAAAAAAATCCCTGACCGGCGGGTCAGAATTTCACCAAAAATCTGACGTTACCCGATTCACTCAAAAACGGTGCCAAACTGTTGCAAAGACTCCCCTGATACGTTTGACGGTGGATACAGAAGGGTTTTTATCATTGGGAATAAAATCAGGCCTCGACAACTTAACCTGCGGAAAAACTTTTTTTTGAAAAAAATCCCTGACCGGCGGGTCAGAATTTCACCAAAAATCTGACGTTACCCGATTCACTCAAAAATGATGCCAAACTGTTGCAAAGCCTCTCCTTATACGTTTGACGGTGGATACAGAAGGGTTTTTATCATAGGGAATAAAATCAGGCCTCGACAACTTAACCTGCGGAAAAACTTTTTTTTGAAAAAAATCCCTGACCGGCGGGTCAGAATTTCACCAAAAATCTGACGTTACCCTATTCACTCAAAAACGGTGCCAAACTGTTGCAAAGACTCCCCTGATACGTTTGACGGTGGATACAGAAGAGTTTTTATCATAGGGAATAAAATCAGGCCTCGACAACTTAACCTGCGGAAAAACTTTTTTTTGAAAAAAATCCCTGACCGGCGGGTCAGAATTTCACCAAAAATCTGACGTTACCCGATTCACTCAAAAACGGTGCCAAACTGTTGCAAAGACTCCCCTGATACGTTTGACGGTGGATACAGAAGGGTTTTTATCATTGGGAATAAAATCAGGCCTCGACAACTTAACCTGCGGAAAAACTTTTTTTTGAAAAAAATCCCTGACCGGCGGGTCAGAATTTCACCAAAAATCTGACGTTACCCGATTCACTCAAAAATGGTGCCAAACGGTTGCAAAGCCTCTCCTGATACGTTTGGCGGTGGATACAGAAGGGTTTTTATCATAGGGAATTAAATCAGGCCTCGACAACTTAACCTGCGGAAAAACTTTTTTTTGAAAAAAATCCCTGACCGGCGGGTCAGAATTTCACCAAAAATCTGACGTTACCCTATTCACTCAAAAACGGTGCCAAACTGTTGCAAAGACTCCCCTGATACGTTTGACGGTGGATACAGAAGGGTTTTTATCATAGGGAATAAAATCAGGCCTCGACAACTTAACCTGCGGAGAAAACTTTTTTTTGAAAAAAATCCCTGACTGGCGGGTCAGAATTTCACCAAAAATCTGACGTTACCCGATTCACTCAAAAATGGTGCCAAACTGTTGCAAAGACTCCCCTGATACGTTCGGCGGTGGATACGGAAGGGTTTTTATCATAGGGAATAAAATCAGGCCTCGACAACTTAACCTGCGGAAAAACTTTTTTTTGAAAAAAATCCCTGACCGGCGGGTCAGAATTTCACCAAAAATCTGACGTTACCCGATTCACAAAAAACGGTGCCAAACTGTTGCAAAGACTCCCCTGATACGTTTGACGGTGGATACAGACGGGTTTTTATCATAGGGAATAAAATCAGGCCTCGACAACTTAACCTGCGGAGAAAACTTTTTTTTGAAAAAAATCCCTGACCGGCGGGTCAGAATTTCACCAAAAATCTGACGTTACCCGATTCACTCAAAAATGGTGCCAAACTGTTGCAAAGACTCCCCTGATACGTTCGGCGGTGGATACAGAAGGGTTTTTATCATAGGGAATAAAATCAGGCCTCGACAACTTAACCTGCGGAGAAAACTTTTTTTTGAAAAAAAATCCCTGACCGGCGGGTCACAATTTCACCAAAAATCTGACGTTACCCGATTCACTCAAAAATGGTTCCAAACTGTTGCAAAGACTCCCCTGATACGTTCGGCGGTGGATACAGAAGGGTTTTTATCATAGGGAATAAAATCAGGCCTCGACAACTTAACCTGCGGAAAAACTTTTTTTTGAAAAAAATCCCTGACCGGCGGGTCAGAATTTCACCAAAAATCTGACGTTTCCCGATTCACTCAAAAATGGTGCCAAACTGTTGCAAAGACTCTCCTGATACGTTTGGCGGTGGATACAGACGGGTTTTTCTCATAGGGAATAAAATCAGACCTCGACAACTTAACCTGCAGAAAAACTTTTTTTTGAAAAAAAACCCCTGACCAGCGGGTCAGAATTTCACCAAAAATCTGACGTTACCCGATTCACTCAAAAATGGTGCCAAACTGTTGCAAAGACTCCCCTGATACGTTTGGCGGTGGATACGGAAGGGTTTTTATCATAGGGAATCAAATCAGGCCTCGACAACTTAACCTGCGGAAAAGCTTTTTTTTGAAAAAAATCCCTGACCGGCGGGTCAGAATTTCACGAAAAATCTGACATTACCTAATTCACTCAAAAATGTTGCCAAACTGTTGCAAAGACTCCCATGATACGTTTGGCGGTGGATACAGAAGGGTTTTTATCATAGGGAATCAAATCAGGCCTCGACAACTTAACCTCCGGAAAAAACTTTTTTTTGAAAAAAATCCCTGACCAGCGGGTCAGAATTTCACCAAAAATCTGACGTTACCCGATTCACTCAAAAATGGTGCCAAACTGTTGCAAAGACACCCCTGATACGTTCAGCGGTGGATACAGAAGGGTTTTTATCATAGGGAATAAAATCAGGCCTCGACAACTTAACCTGTGGAGAAAACTTTTTTTTGAAAAAAAAATCCCTGACCGGCGGGTCAGAATTTCACCAAAAATCTGACGTTACCCTATTCACTCAAAAACGGTGCCAAACTGTTGCAAAGACTCCCCTGATACGTTTGACGGTGGATACAGAAGAGTTTTTATCATAGGGAATAAAATCAGGCCTCGACAACTTAACCTGCGGAAAAACTTTTTTTTGAAAAAAATCCCTGACCGGCGGGTCAGAATTTCACCAAAAATCTGACGTTACCCGATTCACTCAAAAACGGTGCCAAACTGTTGCAAAGACTCCCCTGATACGTTTGACGCTGGATACAGACGGGTTTTTCTCATAGGGAATAAAATCAGGCCTCGACAACTTAACCTGCGTAAAAACTTTTTTTTGAAAAAAAACCCTGACCGGCGGGTCAGAATTTCACCAAAAAACTGACGTTACCCGATTCACTCAAAAATGGTGCCAAACTGATGCAAAGACTCCCCTGATACGTTTGGCGGTGGATACGGAAGGGTTTTTATCATAGGGAATAAAATCAGGCCTCGACAACTTAACCTGCGGAGAAAACTTTTTTTTGAAAAAAATCCCTGACCGGCGGGTCAGAATTTCACCAAAAATCTGACGTTACCCGATTCACTCAAAAACGGTGCCAAACTGTTGCAAAGACTCCCCTGATACGTTTGACGGTGGATACGGAAGGGTTTTTATCGTAGGGAATAAAATCAGGCCTCGACAACTTAACCTGCGGAAAAACTTTTTTTTGAAAAAAATCCCTGACCAGCGGGTCAGAATTTCACCAAAAATCTGACGTTACCCGATTCACTCAAAAATGGTGCCAAACTGTTGCAAAGACTCTCCTGATACGTTTGGCGGTGGATACGGAAGGGTTTTTATCATAGGGAATAAAATCAGGCCTCGACAACTTAACCTGCAGAAAAACTTTTTTTTGAAAAAAAATCCCTGACCGGCGGGTCAGAATTTCACCAAAAATCTGACGTTACCCTATTCACTCAAAAACGGTGCCAAACTGTTGCAAAGACTCCCCTGATACGTTTGACGGTGGATACAGAAGAGTTTTTATCATAGGGAATAAAATCAGGCCTCGACAACTTAACCTGCGGAGAAAACTTTTTTTTGAAAAAAATCCCTGACCGGCGGGTCAGAATTTCACAAAAAATCTGACGTTACCCGATTCACTCAAAAACGGTGCCAAACTGTTGCAAAGACTCCCCTGATACGTTTGACGGTGGATACAGAAGGGTTTTTATCATTGGGAATAAAATCAGGCCTCGACAACTTAACCTGCGGAAAAACTTTTTTTTGAAAAAAATCCCTGACCGGCGGGTCAGAATTTCACCAAAAATCTGACGTTACCCGATTCACTCAAAAATGATGCCAAACTGTTGCAAAGCCTCTCCTTATACGTTTGACGGTGGATACAGAAGGGTTTTTATCATAGGGAATAAAATCAGGCCTCGACAACTTAACCTGCGGAAAAACTTTTTTTTGAAAAAAATCCCTGACCGACGGGTCAGAATTTCACCAAAAATCTGACGTTACCCTATTCACTCAAAAACGGTGCCAAACTGTTGCAAAGACTCCCCTGATACGTTTGTCGGTGGATACAGAAGAGTTTTTATCATAGGGAATAAAATCAGGCCTCGACAACTTAACCTGCGGAAAAACTTTTTTTTGAAAAAAATCCCTGACCGGCGGGTCAGAATTTCACCAAAAATCTGACGTTACCCGATTCACTCAAAAACGGTGCCAAACTGTTGCAAAGACTCCCCTGATACGTTTGACGGTGGATACAGAAGGGTTTTTATCATTGGGAATAAAATCAGGCCTCGACAACTTAACCTGCGGAAAAACTTTTTTTTGAAAAAAATCCCTGACCGGCGGGTCAGAATTTCACCAAAAATCTGACGTTACCCGATTCACTCAAAAATGGTGCCAAACGGTTGCAAAGCCTCTCCTGATACGTTTGGCGGTGGATACAGAAGGGTTTTTATCATAGGGAATAAAATCAGGCCTCGACAACTTAACCTGCGGAAAAACTTTTTTTTGAAAAAAATCCCTGACCGGCGGGTCAGAATTTCACCAAAAATCTGACGTTACCCTATTCACTCAAAAACGGTGCCAAACTGTTGCAAAGACTCCCCTGATACGTTTGACGGTGGATACAGAAGGGTTTTTATCATAGGGAATAAAATCAGGCCTCGACAACTTAACCTGCGGAAAAACTTTTTTTTGAAAAAAATCCCTGACCGGCGGGTCAGAATTTCACCAAAAATCTGACGTTACCCGATTCACTCAAAAATGGTGCCAAACTGTTGCAAAGACTCCCCTGATACGTTCGGCGGTGGATACGGAAGGGTTTTTATCATAGGGAATAAAATCAGGCCTCGACAACTTAACCTGCGGAGAAAACTTTTTTTTGAAAAAAATCCCTGACCGGCGGGTCAGAATTTCACCAAAAATCTGACGTTACCCGATTCACTCAAAAATGGTGCCAAACTGTTGCAAAGACTCCCCTGATACGTTCGGCGGTGGATACAGAAGGGTTTTTATCATAGGGAATAAAATCAGGCCTCGACAACTTAACCTGCGGAGAAAACTTTTTTTTGAAAAAAAATCCCTGACCGGCGGGTCAGAATTTCACCAAAAATCTGACGTTACCCGATTCACTCAAAAATGGTTCCAAACTGTTGCAAAGACTCCCCTGATACGTTCGGCGGTGGATACAGAAGGGTTTTTATCATAGGGAATAAAATCAGGCCTCGACAACTTAACCTGCGGAAAAACTTTTTTTTGAAAAAAATCCCTGACCGGCGGGTCAGAATTTCACCAAAAATCTGACGTTACCCGATTCACTCAAAAATGGTGCCAAACTGTTGCAAAGACTCCCCTGATACGTTCGGCGGTGGATACGGAAGGGTTTTTATCATAGGGAATAAAATCAGGCCTCAACAACTTAACCTGCGGAAAAACTTTTTTTTGAAAAAAATCCCTGACCGGCGGGTCAGAATTTCACCAAAAATCTGACGTTACCCGATTCACAAAAAACGGTGCCAAACTGTTGCAAAGACTCCCCTGATACGTTTGACGGTGGATACAGACGGGTTTTTATCATAGGGAATAAAATCAGGCCTCGACAACTTAACCTGCGGAGAAAACTTTTTTTTGAAAAAAATCCCTGACCGGCGGGTCAGAATTTCACCAAAAATCTGACGTTACCCGATTCACTCAAAAATGGTGCCAAACTGTTGCAAAGACTCCCCTGATACGTTTGGCGGTGGATACAGAAGGGTTTTTATCATAGGGAATAAAATCAGGCCTCGACAACTTAACCTGCGGAGAAAACTTTTTTTTGAAAAAAAATCCCTGACCGGCGGGTCAGAAATTCACCAAAAATCTGACGTTACCCGATTCACTCAAAAATGGTGCCAAACTGTTGCAAAGACTCCCCTGATACGTTCGGCGGTGGATACAGAAGGGTTTTTATCATAGGGAATAAAATCAGGCCTCGACAACTTAACCTGCGGAGAAAACTTTTTTTTGAAAAAAATCCCTGACCGGCGGGTCAGAATTTCACCAAAAATCTGACGTTTCCCGATTCACTCAAAAATGGTGCCAAACTGTTGCAAAGACTCTCCTGATACGTTTGGCGGTGGATACAGACGGGTTTTTCTCATAGGGAATAAAATCAGACCTCGACAACTTAACCTGCAGAAAAACTTTTTTTTGAAAAAAAACCCCTGACCAGCGGGTCAGAATTTCACCAAAAATCTGAGGTTACCCGATTCACTCAAAAATGGTGCCAAACTGTTGCAAAGACTCCCCTGATACGTTTGGCGGTGGATACGGAAGGGTTTTTATCATAGGGAATCAAATCAGGCCTCGACAACTTAACCTGCCGAAAAGCTTTTTTTTGAAAAAAATCCCTGACCGGCGGGTCAGAATTTCACGAAAAATCTGACATTACCTAATTCACTCAAAAATGTTGCCAAACTGTTGCAAAGACTCCCATGATACGTTTGGCGGTGGATACAGAAGGGTTTTTATCATAGGGAATCAAATCAGGCCTCGACAACTTAACCTCCGGAAAAAACTTTTTTTTGAAAAAAATCCCTGACCAGCGGGTCAGAATTTCACCAAAAATCTGACGTTACCCTATTCACTCAAAAACGGTGCCAAACTGTTGCAAAGACTCCCATGATACGTTTGGCGGTGGATACAGAAGGGTTTTTATCATAGGGAATAAAATCTGGCCTCGACAACTTAACCTGCGGAAAAAACTTTTTTTTTAAAAAAAACCCTGACCGGCGGGTCAGAGTTTCACCAAAAATCTGACGTTACCCGTTTCACTCAAAAACGGTGCCAAACTGTTGCAAAGACTCCCCTGATACGTTCGGCGGTGGATACAGAAGGGTTTTTATCATAGGGAATAAAATCAGGCCTCGACAACTTAACCTGCGGAAAAACTTTTTTAAAAAAAAATCCCTGACCGGCGGGTCAGAATTTCACCAAAAATCTGACGTTACCCGATTCACTCAAAAACGGTGCCAAACTGTTGCGAAGACTCCCCTGATACGTTTGACGGTGGATACAGAAGAGTTTTTATCATAGGGAATAAAATCAGGCCTCGACAACTTAACCTGCGGAAAAACTTTTTTTTGAAAAAAATCCCTGACCGGCGGGTCAGAATTTCACCAAAAATCTGACGTTACCTGATTCACTCAAAAACGGTGCCAAACTGTTGCAAAGACTCCCCTGATACGTTTGACGGTGGATACAGACAGGTTTTTCTCATAGGGAATAAAATCAGACCTCGACAACTTAACCTGCGGAAAAACTTTTTTTTGAAAAAAAAACCCTGACCAGCGGGTCAGAATTCCACCAAAAATCTGACGTTACCCGATTCACTCAAAAATGGTGCCAAACTGTTGCAAAGACTCTCCTGATACGTTTGGCGGTGGATACGGAAGGGTTTTTATCATAGGGAATCAAATCAGGCCTCGACAACTTAACCTGCGGAAAAACTTTTTTTTGAAAAAAATCCCTGACTGGCGGGTCAGAATTTCACCAAAAATCTGACGTTACCCGATTCACTCAAAAATGGTGCCAAACTGTTGCAAAGACTCCCCTGATACGTTCGGCGGTGGATACGGAAGGGTTTTTATCATAGGGAATAAAATCAGGCCTCGACAACTTAACCTGCGGAAAAACTTTTTTTTTGAAAAAAATCCCTGACCGGCGGGTCAGAATTTCACCAAAAATCTGACGTTACCCGATTCACAAAAAACGGTGCCAAACTGTTGCAAAGACTCCCCTGATACGTTTGACGGTGGATACAGACGGGTTTTTATCATAGGGAATAAAATCAGGCCTCGACAACTTAACCTGCGGAGAAAACTTTTTTTTGAAAAAAATCCCTGACCGGCGGGTCAGAATTTCACCAAAAATCTGACGTTACCCGATTCACTCAAAAATGGTGCCAAACTGTTGCAAAGACTCCCCTGATACGTTCGGCGGTGGATACAGAAGGGTTTTTATCATAGGGAATAAAATCAGGCCTCGACAACTTAACCTGCGGAGAAAACTTTTTTTTGAAAAAAAATCCCTGACCGGCGGGTCAGAATTTCACCAAAAATCTGACGTTACCCGATTCACTCAAAAATGGTGCCAAACTGTTGCAAAGACTCCCCTGATACGTTCGGCGGTGTATACAGAAGGGTTTTTATCATAGGGAAAAAAATCAGGCCTCGACAACTTAACCTGCGGAGAAAACTTTTTTTTGAAAAAAATCCCTGACCGGCGGGTCAGAATTTCACGAAAAATCTGACATTACCTAATTCACTCAAAAATGTTGCCAAACTGTTGCAAAGACTCCCATGATACGTTTGGCGGTGGATACAGAAGGGTTTTTATCATAGGGAATCAAATCAGGCCTCGACAACTTAACCTCCGGAAAAAACTTTTTTTTGAAAAAAATCCCTGACCAGCGGGTCAGAATTTCACCAAAAATCTGACGTTACCCTATTCACTCAAAAACGGTGCCAAACTGTTGCAAAGACTCCCATGATACGTTTGGCGGTGGATACAGAAGGGTTTTTATCATAGGGAATAAAATCTGGCCTCGACAACTTAACCTGCGGAAAAAACTTTTTTTAAAAAAAAAACCCTGACCGGCGGGTCAGAGTTTCACCAAAAATCTGACGTTACCCGTTTCACTCAAAAACGGTGCCAAACTGTTGCAAAGACTCCCCTGATACGTTCGGCGGTGGATACAGAAGGCTTTTTATCATAGGGAATAAAATCAGGCCTCGACAACTTAACCTGCGGAAAAACTTTTTTTAAAAAAAATCCCTGACCGGCGGGTCAGAATTTCACCAAAAATCTGACGTTACCCGATTCACTCAAAAACGGTGCCAAACTGTTGCAAAGACTCCCCTGATACGTTTGACGGTGGATACAGAAGAGTTTTTATCATAGGGAATAAAATCAGGCCTCGACAACTTAACCTGCGGAAAAACTTTTTTTTTAAAAAAATCCCTGACCGGCGGGTCAGAATTTCACCAAAAATCTGACGTTACCTGATTCACTCAAAAACGGTGCCAAACTGTTGCAAAGACTCCCCTGATACGTTTGACGGTGGATACAGACAGGTTTTTCTCATAGGGAATAAAATCAGACCTCGACAACTTAACCTGCGGAAAAACTTTTTTTTGAAAAAAAAACCCTGACCAGCGGGTCAGAATTCCACCAAAAATCTGACGTTACCCGATTCACTCAAAAATGGTGCCAAACTGTTGCAAAGACTCTCCTGATACGTTTGGCGGTGGATACGGAAGGGTTTTTATCATAGGGAATCAAATCAGGCCTCGACAACTTAACCTGCGGAAAAACTTTTTTTTGAAAAAAATCCCTGACTGGCGGGTCAGAATTTCACCAAAAATCTGACGTTACCCGATTCACTCAAAAATGGTGCCAAACTGTTGCAAAGACTCCCCTGATACGTTTGGCGGTGGATACAGAAGGGTTTTTATCATAGGGAATAAAATCAGGCCTCGACAACTTAACCTGCGGAGAAAACTTTTTTTTGAAAAAAATCCCTGACCGGCGGGTCAGAATTTCACCAAAAATCTGACGTTTCCCGATTCACTCAAAAATGGTGCCAAACTGTTGCAAAGACTCCCCTGATACGTTCGGCGGTGGATACAGAAGGGTTTTTATCATAGGGAATAAAATCAGGCCTCGACAACTTAACCTGCGGAGAAAACTTTTTTTTGAAAAAAATCCCTGACCGGCGGGTCAGAATTTCACCAAAAATCTGACGTTTCCCGATTCACTCAAAAATGGTGTCAAACTGTTGCAAAGACTCTCCTGATACGTTTGGCGGTGGATACAGAAAGGTTTTTCTCATAGGGAATAAAATCAGGCCTCGACAACTTAACCTGCGGAAAAACTTTTTTTTGAAAAAAAAACCCCTGACCAGCGGGTCAGAATTTCACCAAAAATCTGACGTTACCCGATTCACTCAAAAATGGTGCCAAACTGTTGCAAAGACTCTCCTGATACGTTTGGCGGTGGATACGGAAGGGTTTTTATCATAGGGAATCAAATCAGGCCTCGACAACTTAACCTGCGGAAAAGCTTTTTTTTGAAAAAAATCCCTGACCGGCGGGTAAGAATTTCACGAAAAATCTGACATTACCTAATTCACTCAAAAATGTTGCCAAACTGTTGCAAAGTCTCCCCTGATACGTTTGGCGGTGGATACGGAAGGGTTTTTATCATAGGGAATCAAATCAGGCCTCGACAACTTAACCTGCGGAAAAGCTTTTTTTTGAAAAAAATCCCTGACCGGCGGGTCAGAATTTCACGAAAAATCTGACATTACCTAATTAACTCAAAAATGTTGCCAAACTGTTGCAAAGACTCCCCTGATACGTTTGGCGGTGGATACGGAAGGGTTTTTATCATAGGGAATAAAATCAGGCCTCGACAACTTAACTTGCGGAAAAACTTTTTTTTGAAAAAAAACCCTGACCGGCGGGTCAGAATTTCACCAAAAATCTGACGTTACCCGATTCACTCAAAAACGGTGCCAAACTGTTGCAAAGACTCCCATGATACGTTTGGCGGTGGGTACAGAAGGGTTTTTATCATAGGGAATAAAATCAGGCCTTGACAACTTAACCTGCGGAAAAAACTTTTTTTTGAAAAAAATCCCTGACCAGCGGGTCAGAATTTCACCAAAAATCTGACGTTACCCTATTCACTCAAAAACGGTGCCAAACTGTTGCAAAGACTCCCATGATACGTTTGGCGGTGGATACAGAAGGGTTTTTATCATAGGGAATAAAATCTGGCCTCGACAACTTAACCTGCGGAAAAAACTTTTTTTTAAAAAAAAACCCTGACCGGCGGGTCAGAGTTTCACCAAAAATCTGACGTTACCCGTTTCACTCAAAAACGGTGCCAAACTGTTGCAAAGACTCCCCTGATACGTTTGGCGGTGGATACAGAAGGGTTTTTATCCTAGGGAATAAAATCAGGCCTCGACAACTTAACCTGCGGGAAAAAAATTTTTTTGAAAAAAAAAACCTGACCGGCGGGTCAGAATTTCACCAAAAATCTGACGTTACCCGATTCACTCAAAAATGGTGCCAAACTGTTGCAAAGACTCCCCTGATACGTTTGGCGGTGGATACGGAAGGGTTTTTATCATAGGGAATAAAATCAGGGCTCGACAACTTAACCTGCGGAAAAACTTTTTTTTGAAAAAAAACCCTGACCGGTGGGTCAGAATTTCACCAAAAATCTGACGTTACCCGATTCACTCAAAAACGGTGCCAAACTGTTGCAAAGACTCCCATGATACGTTTGGCGGTGGATACAGAAGGGTTTTTATCATAGGGAATAAAATCAGGCCTCGACAACTTAACCTGCGGAAAAAAACTTTTTTTTGAAAAAAATCCCTGACCGGCGGGTCAGAATTTCACCAAAAATCTGACGTTACCCGATTCACTCAAAAATGGTTTCAAACTGTTGCAAAGACTCTCCTGATACGTTTGGCGGTGGATACAGAAGGGTTTTTATCATAGGGAATAAAATCAGACCTCGACAACTTAACCTGCGGAAAAACTTTTTTTTAAAAAAATCCCTGACCGGCGGGTCAGAATTTCACCAAAAATCTGACGTTACCCGATTCACTCAAAAACGGTGCCAAACTGTTGCAAAGACTCCCCTGATACGTTTGACGGTGGATACAGAAGAGTTTTTATCATAGGGAATAAAATCAGGCCTCGACAACTTAACCTGCAGAAAAACTTTTTTTTGAAAAAAATCCCTGACCGGCGGGTCAGAATTTCACCAAAAATCTGACGTTACCTGATTCACTCAAAAACGGTGCCAAACTGTTGCAAAGAGTCCCCTGATACGTTTGACGGTGGATACAGACGGGTTTTTCTCATAGGGAATAAAATCAGGCCTCGACAACTTAACCTGCGGAAAAACTTTTTTTTGAAAAAAAAACCCTGACCGGCGGGTCAGAATTTCACCAAAAATCTGACGTTACCCGATTCACTCAAAAATGTTGCCAAACTGTTGCAAAGACTCCCCTGATACGTTTGGCGGTGGATACGGAAGGGTTTTTATCATAGGGAATAAAATCAGGCCTCGACAACTTAACCTGCGGGAAAAAAATTTTTTTGAAAAAAAAAACCTGACCGGCGGGTCAGAATTTCACCAAAAATCTGACGTTACCCGATTCACTCAAAAATGGTGCCAAACTGTTGCAAAGACTCTCCTGATACGTTTGGCGGTGGATACAGAAGGGTTTTTATCATAGGGAAGAAAATCAGGCCTCGACAAATTAACCTGCGGAAAAACTTTTTTTTGAAAAAATCCCTGACCGGCGGGTCAGAATTTCACCAAAAATCTGACGTTACCCGATTCACTCAAAAACGGTGCCAAACTGTTGCAAAGACTCCCATGATACGTTTGGCGGTGGATACAGAAGGGTTTTTATCATAGGGAATAAAATCTGGCCTCGACAACTTAACCTGCGGAAAAAACTTTTTAAAAAAAAAAAACCCTGACCGGCGGGTCAGAGTTTCACCAAAAATCTGACGTTACCCGTTTCACTCAAAAACGGTGCCAAACTGTTGCAAAGACTCCCCTGATACGTTTCGCCGTGGATACAGAAGGGTTTTTATCATAGGGAATAAAATCAGGCCTCGACAACTTAACCTGCGGGAAAAAAATTTTTTTGAAAAAAAAAACCTGACCGGCGGGTCAGAATTTCACCAAAAATCTGACGTTACCCGATTCACTCAAAAATGGTGCAAAACTGTTGCAAAGACTCTCCTGATACGTTTGGCGGTGGATACAAAAGGGTTTTTATCATAGAGAAGAAAATCAGGCCTCGACAAATTAACCTGCGGAAAAACTTTTTTTTGAAAAAAATCCCTGACCGGCGCGTCAGAATTTCACCAAAAATGTGACGTTACCCGATTCACTCAAAAATGGTGCCAAACTGTTGCAAAGACTCCCCTGATACGTTTGGCGGTGGATACGGAAGGGTTTTTATCATAGGGAAGAAAATCAGGCCTCGACAACTTAACCTGCGGAAAAACTTTTTTTTAAAAAAATCCCTGACCGGTGGGTCAGAATTTCACCAAAAATCTGACGTTACCCGATTCACTCAAAAACGGTGCCAAACTGTTGCAAAGACTCCCATGATACGTTTGGCAGTGGATACAGAAGGGTTTTTATCATAGGGAATAAAATCAGGCCTCGACAACTTAACCTGCGGATAAACTTTTTTTTTAAAAAATCCCTGACCGGCGGGTCAGAATTTCACCAAAAATCTGACGTTACCCGATTCACTCAAAAACGGTGCCAAACTGTTGCAAAGACTCCCCTGATACGTTTGGCGGTGGACACAGAAGGGTTTTTATCATAGGGAATAAAATCAGACCTCGACAACTTAACCTGCGGGAAAACTTTTTTTTGAAAAAAATCCCTGACCAGCGGGTCAGAATTTCACCAAAAATCTGACGTTACCCGATTCACTCAAAAACGGTGCCAAACTGTTGCAAAGACTCCCCTGATACGTTTGACGGTGGATACAGAAGGGTTTTTATCGTAGGGAATAAAGTCAGGCCTCGACAACTTAACATGCGGAAAAACTTTTTTTTGAAAAAAATCCCTGACCGGCGGGTCAGAATTTCACCAAAAATCTGACGTTACCCGATTCACTCAAAAATGGTGCCAAACTGTTGCAAAGACTCCCCTGATACGTTCGGCGGTGGATACGGAAGGGTTTTTATCATAGGGAATAAAATCAGACCTCGACAACTTAACCTGCGGGGAAAAAAATTTTTTTGAAAAAAAAAAACCTGACCGGCGGGTCAGAATATCACCAAAAATCTGACGTTACCCGATTCACTCAAAAATGGTGCCAAACTGTTGAAAAGACTCTCCTGATACGTTTGGCGGTGGATAAGGAAGGGTTTTTATCATAGGGAAGAAAATCAGGCCTCGACAAATTAACCTGCGGAAAAACTTTTTTTTGAAAAAAATCCCTGACCGGCGGGTCAGAATTTCACCAAAAATCTGACGTTACCCGATTCACTCAAAAACGGTGCCAAACTGTTGCAAAGACTCCCCTGATACGTTTGACGGTGGATACAGAAGGGTTTTTATCGTAGGGAATAAAATCAGGCCCCGACAACTTAACATGCGGAAAAACTTTTTTTTGAAAAAAATCCCTGACCGGCGGGTCAGAATTTCACCAAAAATCTGACGTTACCCGATTCACTCAAAAATGGTGCCAAACTGTTGCAAAGACATCCCTGATACGTTCGGCGGTGGATACGGAAGGGTTTTTATCATAGGGAATAAAATCAGGCCTCGACAACTTAACCTGCGGATAAACTTTTTTTTGAAAAAAATCCCTGACCGGCGGGTCAGAATTTCACCAAAAATCTGACGTTACCCGATTCACAAAAAAACGGTGCCAAACTGTTGCAAACACTCCCCTGATACGTTTGACGGTGGATACAGACGGGTTTTTATCATAGGGAATAAAATCAGGCCTCGACAACTTAACCTGCGGAAAAACTTTTTTTTGAAGAAAAAATCCCTGACCGGCGGGTCAGAATTTCACCAAAAATCTGACGTTACCCGATTCACTCCAAAATGGTGCCAAACTGTTGCAAAGACTCCCCTGATACGTTTGGCGTTGGATGCAGAAGGGTTTTTATCATAGGGAATAAAATCAGGCCTCGACAACTTAACCTGCGGAGAAAACTTTTTTTTGAAAAAAATCCCTGACCGGCGGGTCAGAATTTCACCAAAAATCTGACGTTACCCGATTCACTCAAAAACGGTGCCAAACTGTTGCAAAGACTCCCCTGATACGTTTGGCGGTAGATACAGAAGGGTTTTTATCATAGGGAATAAAATCAGGCCTCGACAACTTAACCTGCGGGAAAAAAAAATTTTGAAAAAAAAAACCTGACCGGCGGGTCAGAATTTCACCAAAAATCTGACGTTACCCGATTCACTCAAAAATGGTGCCAAACTGTTGCAAAGCCTCTCCTGATACATTTGGCGGTGGATACAGAAGGGTTTTTATCATAGGGAAGAAAATCAGGCCTCGACAACTTAACCTGCGGAAAAACTTTTTTTTGAAAAAAATCCCTGTCCGGCGGGTCAGAATTTCACCAAAAATCTGACGTTACCCGATTCACTCAAAAACGGTGCCAAACTGTTGCAAAGACTCCCCTGATACGTTTGGCGGTGGATACAGACGGGTTTTTATCATAGGGAATAAAATCAGGCCTCGACAACTTAACCTCCGGAAAAAACTTTTTTTTGAAAAAAATCCCTGACCGGCGGGTCAGAATTTCACCAAAAATCTGACGTTACCCGATTCACTCAAAAACGGTGCCAAACTGTTGCAAAGCCTCTCCTGATACATTTGGCGGTGGATACAGAAGGGTTTTTATCATAGGGAAGAAAATCAGGCCTCGACAAATTAACCTGCGGAAAAACTTTTTTTTGAAAAAAATCCCTGACCGGCGGGTCAGAATTTCACCAAAAATCTGACGTTACCCGATTCACTCAAAAACAGTGCCAAACTGTTGCAAAGACTCCCCTGATACGTTTGGCGGTGGATACAGAAGGGTTTTTATCATAGGGAATAAAATCAGGCCTCGACAACTTAACCTCCGGAAAAAACTTTTTTTTGAAAAAAATCCCTGACCGGCGGGTCAGAATTTCACCAAAAATCTGACGTTACCCGATTCACTCAAAACTGGTGCCAAACTGTTGCAAAGACTCCCCTGATACGTTTGACGGTGGATACAGAAGGGTTTTTATCGTAGGGAATAAAATCAGGCCTCGACAACTTAACATGCGGAAAAACTTTTTTTTGAAAAAAAACCCTGACCGGCGGGTCAGAATTTCACCAAAAATCTGACGTTACCCGATTCACTCAAAAATGGTGCCAAACTGTTGCAAAGACTCCCCTGATACGTTCGGCGGTGGATACGGAAGGGTTTTTATCATAGGGAATAAAATCAGGCCTCGACAACTTAACCTGCGGAGAAAACTTTTTTTTGAAAAAAATCCCTGACCGGCGGGTCAGAATTTCACCAAAAATCTGACGTTACCCGATTCACTCAAAAACGGTGCCAAACTGTTGCAAAGACTCCCCTGATACGTTTGACGGTGGATACAGACGGGTTTTTATCATAGGGAATAAAATCAGGCCTCGACAACTTAACCTGCGGAGAAAACTTTTTTTTGAAAAAAAAACCCTGTCCGGCGGGTCAGAATTTCACCAAAAATCTGACGTTACCCGATTCACTCAAAAACGGTGCCAAACTGTTGCAAAGACTCCCCTGATACGTTTGACGGTGGATACAGACGGGTTTTTATCATAGGGAATAAAATCAGGCCTCGACAACTTAACCTGCGGAGAAAACTTTTTTTTGAAAAAAATCCCTGACCGGCGGGTCAGAATTTCACCAAAAATCTGACGTTACCCGATTCACTCAAAAATGGTGCCAAACTGTTGCAAAGACTCTCCTGATACGTTTGGCGGTGGATACAGAAGGGTTTTTATCATAGGGAATAAAATCAGGCCTCGACACCTTAACCTGCGGAAAAACTATTTTTGGAAAAAATCCCTGACCGGCGGGTCAGAATTTCACCAAAAATCTGACGTTACCCGATTCACTCAAAAATGGTGCCAAACTGTTGCAAAGACTCCCCTGATACGTTTGGCGGTGGATACAGAAGGGTTTTTATCATAGGGAATAAAATCAGGCCTTGACAACTTAACCTGCGGAAAAAACTTTTTTTTGAAAAAAATCCCTGACCGGCGGGTCAGAATTTCACAAAAAATCTGACGTTACCCGATTCACTCAAAAATGGTGCCAAACTGTTGCAAAGACTCCCCTGATACGTTTGGCGGTGGATACGGAAGGGTTTTTATCATAGGGAATAAAATCAGGCCTCGACAACTTAACCTGCGGAAAAAACTTTTTTTTGAAAAAAATCCCTGACCGGCGGGTCAGAATTTCACCAAAAATCTGACGTTACCCGATTCACTCAAAAATGGAGCCAAACTGTTGCAAAGACTCTCCTGATACGTTTGGCGGTGGATACAGAAGGGTTTTTATCATAGGGAATGAAATCAGGCCTCGACACCTTAACCTGCGGAAAAACTATTTTTGGAAAAAATCCCTGACCGGCGGGTCAGAATTTCACCAAAAATCTGACGTTACCCGATTCACTCAAAAATGGTGCGAAACTGTTGCAAAGACTCTCCTGATACGTTTGGCGGTGGATACAGAAGGGTTTTTATCATAGGGAATAAAATCAGGCCTCGACAACTTAACCTGCGGGAAAAACTTTTTTTTGAAAAAAAAACCCTGACCGGCGGGTCAGAATTTCACCAAAAATCTGACGTTACCCGATTCACTCAAAAACGGTGCCAAACTGTTGGAAAGACTCCCCTGATACGTTTGGCGGTGGATACAGAAGGGTTTTTATCATAGGGAATAAAATCAGACCTCGACAACTTAACCTGCGGGAAATAAAAATTTTTGAAAAAAAAAACCTGACCGGCGGGTCAGAATTTCACCAAAAATCTGACGTTACCCGATTCACTCAAAAATGGTGCCAAACTGTTGCAAAGACTCTCCTGATACGTTTGGCCTCGACAAATTAACCTGCGGAAAAACTTTTTTTTGAAAAAAATCCCTGACCGGCGGGTCAGAATTTCACCAAAAATCTGACGTTACCCGATTCACTCAAAAACGGTGCCAAACTGTTGCAAAGACTCCCCTGATACGTTTGACGGTGGATACAGAAGGGTTTTTATCGTAGGGAATAAAATCAGGCCTCGACAACTTAACCTGCGGAAAAACTTTTTTTTGAAAAAAATCCCTGACCGGCGGGTCAGAATTTCACCAAAAATCTGACGTTACCCGATTCACTCAAAAATGGTGCCAAACTGTTGCAAAGACTCCCCTGATACGTTCGGCGGTGGATACGGAAGGGTTTTTATCATAGGGAATAAAATCAGGCCTCGACCACTTAACCTGCGGAAAAACTTTTTTTTGAAAAAAATCCCTGACCGGCGGGTCAGAATTTCACCAAAAATCTGACGTTACCCGATTCACTCAAAAATGGTGCCAAACTGTTGCAAAGACTCCCCTGATACGTTTGGCGGTGGATACAGAAGGGTTTTTATCATAGGGAATAAAATCAGGCCTCGACAACTTAACCTGCGGAGAAAACTTTTTTTTGAAAAAAATCCCTGACCGGCGGGTCAGAATTTCACCAAAAATCTGACGTTACCCGATTCACTCAAAAATGGTGCCAAACTGTTGCAAAGACTCTCCTGATACGTTTGGCGGTGGATACAGAAGGGTGTTTATCATAGGGAATAAAATCAGGCCTCGACACCTTAACCTGCGGAAAAACTATTTTTGGAAAAAATCCCTGACCGGCGGGTCAGAATCTCACCAAAAATCTGACGTTACCCGATTCACTCAAAAACGGTGCCAAACTGTTGCAAAGACTCTCCTGATACGTTTGGCGGTGGATACAGAAGGGTTTTTATCATAGGGAATAAAATCAGGCCTCGACAACTTAACCTGCGGAAAAAACTTTTTTTTGAAAAAAAACCCTGACCGGCGGGTCAGAATTTCACCAAAAATCTGACGTTACCCGATTCACTCAAAAACGGTGCCAAACTGTTGCAAAGACTCCCCTGATACGTTTGGCGGTGGATACAGAAGGGTTTTTATCATAGGGAATAAAATCAGACCTCGACAACTTAACCTGCGGGAAAAAAAATTTTTTGAAAAAAAAAACCTGACCGGCGGGTCAGAATTTCACCAAAAATCTGACGTTACCCGATTCACTCAAAAATGGTGCCAAACTGTTGCAAAGACTCTCCTGATACGTTTGGCCTCGACAAATTAACCTGCGGAAAAACTTTTTTTTGAAAAAAAATCCCTGACCGGCGGGTCAGAATTTCACCAAAAATCTGACGTTACCCGATTCACTCAAAAACGGTGCCAAACTGTTGCAAAGACTCCCCTGATACGTTTGACGGTGGATACAGAAGGGTTTTTATCGTAGGGAATAACATCAGGCCTCGTCAACTTAACCTGCGGAAAAACTTTTTTTTTGAAAAAAATCCCTGACCGGCGGGTCAGAATTTCACCAAAAATCTGACGTTACCCGATTCACTCAAAAATGGTGCCAAACTGTTGCAAAGACTCCCCTGATACGTTCGGCGGTGGATACGGAAGGGTTTTTATCATAGGGAATAAAATCAGGCCTCGACAACTTAACCTGCGGGAAAAACTTTTTTTTGAAAAAAATCCCTGACCGGCGGGTCAGAATTTCACCAAAAATCTGACGTTACCCGATTCACAAAAAAACGGTGCCAAACTGTTGCAAAGACTCTCCTGATACGTTTGGCGGTGGATACAGAAGGGTTTTTATCATAGGGAATAAAATCAGGCCTCGACAACTTAACCTGCGGAAAAACTTTTTTTTGAAAAAAATCCCTGACCGGCGGGTCAGAATTTCACCAAAAATCTGACGTTACCCGATTCACTCAAAAATGGTGCCAAACTGTTGCAAAGACTCCCCTGATACGTTCGGCGGTGGATACAGAAGGGTTTTTATCATAGGGAATAAAATCATGCCTCGACAACTTAACCTGCGGAAAAACTTTTTTTTGAAAAAAATCCCTGACCGGCGGGTCAGAATTTCACCAAAAATCTGACCTTACCCGATTCATTGAAAAACGGTGCCAAACTGTTGCAATGACTCCCCTGATACGTTTGGCGGTGGATAGAGAAGGGTTTTTATCATAGGGAATAAAATCAGGCCTCAACAACTTAACCTGCGGAAAAACTTTTTTTTGAAAAAAATCCCTGACCGGCGTGTCAGAATTTCACAAAAAATCTGACGTTACCCTATTCACTCAAAAACGGTGCCAAACTGTTGCAAAGACTCCCATGATACGTTTGACGGTGGATACAGAAGAGTTTTTATCATAGGGAATAAAATCAGGCCTCGACAACTTAACCTGCGGAGAAAACTTTTTTTTGAAAAAAATCCCTGACCGGCGGGTCAGAATTTCACCAAAAATCTGACGTTACCCGATTCACTCAAAAACGGTGCCAAACTGTTGCAAAGACTCCCCTGATACGTTTGACGGTGGATACAGACGGGTTTTTATCATAGGGAATAAAATCAGGCCTCGACAACTTAACCTGCGGAGAAAACTTTTTTTTGAAAAAAAAACCCTGTCCGGCGGGTCAGAATTTCACCAAAAATCTGACGTTACCCGATTCACTCAAAAACGGTGCCAAACTGTTGCAAAGACTCCCCTGATACGTTTGACGGTGGATACAGACGGGTTTTTATCATAGGGAATAAAATCAGGCCTCGACAACTTAACCTGCGGAGAAAACTTTTTTTTGAAAAAAATCCCTGACCGGCGGGTCAGAATTTCACCAAAAATCTGACGTTACCCGATTCACTCAAAAATGGTGCCAAACTGTTGCAAAGACTCTCCTGATACGTTTGGCGGTGGATACAGAAGGGTTTTTATCATAGGGAATAAAATCAGGCCTCGACACCTTAACCTGCGGAAAAACTATTTTTGGAAAAAATCCCTGACCGGCGGGTCAGAATTTCACCAAAAATCTGACGTTACCCGATTCACTCAAAAATGGTGCCAAACTGTTGCAAAGACTCCCCTGATACGTTTGGCGGTGGATACAGAAGGGTTTTTATCATAGGGAATAAAATCAGGCCTTGACAACTTAACCTGCGGAAAAAACTTTTTTTTGAAAAAAATCCCTGACCGGCGGGTCAGAATTTCACAAAAAATCTGACGTTACCCGATTCACTCAAAAATGGTGCCAAACTGTTGCAAAGACTCCCCTGATACGTTTGGCGGTGGATACGGAAGGGTTTTTATCATAGGGAATAAAATCAGGCCTCGACAACTTAACCTGCGGAAAAAACTTTTTTTTGAAAAAAATCCCTGACCGGCGGGTCAGAATTTCACCAAAAATCTGACGTTACCCGATTCACTCAAAAATGGAGCCAAACTGTTGCAAAGACTCTCCTGATACGTTTGGCGGTGGATACAGAAGGGTTTTTATCATAGGGAATAAAATCAGGCCTCGACACCTTAACCTGCGGAAAAACTATTTTTGGAAAAAATCCCTGACCGGCGGGTCAGAATTTCACCAAAAATCTGACGTTACCCGATTCACTCAAAAATGGTGCGAAACTGTTGCAAAGACTCTCCTGATACGTTTGGCGGTGGATACAGAAGGGTTTTTATCATAGGGAATAAAATCAGGCCTCGACAACTTAACCTGCGGGAAAAACTTTTTTTTTGAAAAAAAACCCTGACCGGCGGGTCAGAATTTCACCAAAAATCTGACGTTACCCGATTCACTCAAAAACGGTGCCAAACTGTTGCAAAGACTCCCCTGATACGTTTGGCGGTGGATACAGAAGGGTTTTTATCATAGGGAATAAAATCAGACCTCGACAACTTAACCTGCGGGAAATAAAAATTTTTGAAAAAAAAAACCTGACCGGCGGGTCAGAATTTCACCAAAAATCTGACGTTACCCGATTCACTCAAAAATGGTGCCAAACTGTTGCAAAGACTCCCCTGATACGTTCGGCGGTGGATACGGAAGGGTTTTTATCATAGGGAATAAAATCAGGCCTCGACAACTTAACCTGCGGAAAAACTTTTTTTTGAAAAAAATCCCTGACCGGCGGGTCAGAATTTCACCAAAAATCTGACGTTACCCGATTCACTCAAAAATGGTGCCAAACTGTTGCAAAGACTCCCCTGATACGTTTGGCGGTGGATACAGAAGGGTTTTTATCATAGGGAATAAAATCAGGCCTCGACAACTTAACCTGCGGAGAAAACTTTTTTTTGAAAAAAATCCCTGACCGGCGGGTCAGAATTTCACCAAAAATCTGACGTTACCCGATTCACTCAAAAATGGTGCCAAACTGTTGCAAAGACTCTCCTGATACGTTTGGCGGTGGATACAGAAGGGTGTTTATCATAGGGAATAAAATCAGGCCTCGACACCTTAACCTGCGGAAAAACTATTTTTGGAAAAAATCCCTGACCGGCGGGTAAGAATCTCACCAAAAATCTGACGTTACCCGATTCACTCAAAAACGGTGCCAAACTGTTGCAAAGACTCTCCTGATACGTTTGGCGGTGGATACAGAAGGGTTTTTATCATAGGGAATAAAATCAGGCCTCGACAACTTAACCTGCGGAAAAAACTTTTTTTTGAAAAAAAAACCCTGACCGGCGGGTCAGAATTTCACAAAAAATCTGACGTTACCCGATTCACTCAAAAATGGTGCCAAACTGTTGCAAAGACTCCCCTGATACGTTTGGCGGTGGATACGGAAGGGTTTTTATCATAGGGAATAAAATCAGGCCTCGACAACTTAACCTGCGGAAAAAACTTTTTTTTGAAAAAAATCCCTGACCGGCGGGTCAGAATTTCACCAAAAATCTGACGTTACCCGATTCACTCAAAAATGGAGCCAAACTGTTGCAAAGACTCTCCTGATACGTTTGGCGGTGGATACAGAAGGGTTTTTATCATAGGGAATGAAATCAGGCCTCGACACCTTAACCTGCGGAAAAACTATTTTTGGAAAAAATCCCTGACCGGCGGGTCAGAATTTCACCAAAAATCTGACGTTACCCGATTCACTCAAAAATGGTGCGAAACTGTTGCAAAGACTCTCCTGATACGTTTGGCGGTGGATACAGAAGGGTTTTTATCATAGGGAATAAAATCAGGCCTCGACAACTTAACCTGCGGGAAAAACTTTTTTTTGAAAAAAAAACCCTGACCGGCGGGTCAGAATTTCACCAAAAATCTGACGTTACCCGATTCACTCAAAAACGGTGCCAAACTGTTGGAAAGACTCCCCTGATACGTTTGGCGGTGGATACAGAAGGGTTTTTATCATAGGGAATAAAATCAGACCTCGACAACTTAACCTGCGGGAAATAAAAATTTTTGAAAAAAAAAACCTGACCGGCGGGTCAGAATTTCACCAAAAATCTGACGTTACCCGATTCACTCAAAAATGGTGCCAAACTGTTGCAAAGACTCTCCTGATACGTTTGGCCTCGACAAATTAACCTGCGGAAAAACTTTTTTTTGAAAAAAATCCCTGACCGGCGGGTCAGAATTTCACCAAAAATCTGACGTTACCCGATTCACTCAAAAACGGTGCCAAACTGTTGCAAAGACTCCCCTGATACGTTTGACGGTGGATACAGAAGGGTTTTTATCGTAGGGAATAAAATCAGGCCTCGACAACTTAACCTGCGGAAAAACTTTTTTTTGAAAAAAATCCCTGACCGGCGGGTCAGAATTTCACCAAAAATCTGACGTTACCCGATTCACTCAAAAATGGTGCCAAACTGTTGCAAAGACTCCCCTGATACGTTCGGCGGTGGATACGGAAGGGTTTTTATCATAGGGAATAAAATCAGGCCTCGACCACTTAACCTGCGGAAAAACTTTTTTTTGAAAAAAATCCCTGACCGGCGGGTCAGAATTTCACCAAAAATCTGACGTTACCCGATTCACTCAAAAATGGTGCCAAACTGTTGCAAAGACTCCCCTGATACGTTTGGCGGTGGATACAGAAGGGTTTTTATCATAGGGAATAAAATCAGGCCTCGACAACTTAACCTGCGGAGAAAACTTTTTTTTGAAAAAAATCCCTGACCGGCGGGTCAGAATTTCACCAAAAATCTGACGTTACCCGATTCACTCAAAAATGGTGCCAAACTGTTGCAAAGACTCTCCTGATACGTTTGGCGGTGGATACAGAAGGGTGTTTATCATAGGGAATAAAATCAGGCCTCGACACCTTAACCTGCGGAAAAACTATTTTTGGAAAAAATCCCTGACCGGCGGGTCAGAATCTCACCAAAAATCTGACGTTACCCGATTCACTCAAAAACGGTGCCAAACTGTTGCAAAGACTCTCCTGATACGTTTGGCGGTGGATACAGAAGGGTTTTTATCATAGGGAATAAAATCAGGCCTCGACAACTTAACCTGCGGAAAAAACTTTTTTTTGAAAAAAAACCCTGACCGGCGGGTCAGAATTTCACCAAAAATCTGACGTTACCCGATTCACTCAAAAACGGTGCCAAACTGTTGCAAAGACTCCCCTGATACGTTTGGCGGTGGATACAGAAGGGTTTTTATCATAGGGAATAAAATCAGACCTCGACAACTTAACCTGCGGGAAAAAAAATTTTTTGAAAAAAAAAACCTGACCGGCGGGTCAGAATTTCACCAAAAATCTGACGTTACCCGATTCACTCAAAAATGGTGCCAAACTGTTGCAAAGACTCTCCTGATACGTTTGGCCTCGACAAATTAACCTGCGGAAAAACTTTTTTTTGAAAAAAAATCCCTGACCGGCGGGTCAGAATTTCACCAAAAATCTGACGTTACCCGATTCACTCAAAAACGGTGCCAAACTGTTGCAAAGACTCCCCTGATACGTTTGACGGTGGATACAGAAGGGTTTTTATCGTAGGGAATAACATCAGGCCTCGTCAACTTAACCTGCGGAAAAACTTTTTTTTTGAAAAAAATCCCTGACCGGCGGGTCAGAATTTCACCAAAAATCTGACGTTACCCGATTCACTCAAAAATGGTGCCAAACTGTTGCAAAGACTCCCCTGATACGTTCGGCGGTGGATACGGAAGGGTTTTTATCATAGGGAATAAAATCAGGCCTCGACAACTTAACCTGCGGGAAAAACTTTTTTTTGAAAAAAATCCCTGACCGGCGGGTCAGAATTTCACCAAAAATCTGACGTTACCCGATTCACAAAAAAACGGTGCCAAACTGTTGCAAAGACTCTCCTGATACGTTTGGCGGTGGATACAGAAGGGTTTTTATCATAGGGAATAAAATCAGGCCTCGACAACTTAACCTGCGGAAAAACTTTTTTTTGAAAAAAATCCCTGACCGGCGGGTCAGAATTTCACCAAAAATCTGACGTTACCCGATTCACTCAAAAATGGTGCCAAACTGTTGCAAAGACTCCCCTGATACGTTCGGCGGTGGATACAGAAGGGTTTTTATCATAGGGAATAAAATCATGCCTCGACAACTTAACCTGCGGAAAAACTTTTTTTTGAAAAAAATCCCTGACCGGCGGGTCAGAATTTCACCAAAAATCTGACCTTACCCGATTCATTGAAAAACGGTGCCAAACTGTTGCAATGACTCCCCTGATACGTTTGGCGGTGGATAGAGAAGGGTTTTTATCATAGGGAATAAAATCAGGCCTCAACAACTTAACCTGCGGAAAAACTTTTTTTTGAAAAAAATCCCTGACCGGCGTGTCAGAATTTCACAAAAAATCTGACGTTACCCTATTCACTCAAAAACGGTGCCAAACTGTTGCAAAGACTCCCATGATACGTTTGACGGTGGATACAGAAGAGTTTTTATCATAGGGAATAAAATCAGGCCTCGACAACTTAACCTGCGGAGAAAACTTTTTTTTGAAAAAAATCCCTGACCGGCGGGTCAGAATTTCACCAAAAATCTGACGTTACCCGATTCACTCAAAAACGGTGCCAAACTGTTGCAAAGACTCCCCTGATACGTTTGACGGTGGATACAGACGGGTTTTTATCATAGGGAATAAAATCAGGCCTCGACAACTTAACCTGCGGAGAAAACTTTTTTTTGAAAAAAAAACCCTGTCCGGCGGGTCAGAATTTCACCAAAAATCTGACGTTACCCGATTCACTCAAAAACGGTGCCAAACTGTTGCAAAGACTCCCCTGATACGTTTGACGGTGGATACAGACGGGTTTTTATCATAGGGAATAAAATCAGGCCTCGACAACTTAACCTGCGGAGAAAACTTTTTTTTGAAAAAAATCCCTGACCGGCGGGTCAGAATTTCACCAAAAATCTGACGTTACCCGATTCACTCAAAAATGGTGCCAAACTGTTGCAAAGACTCTCCTGATACGTTTGGCGGTGGATACAGAAGGGTTTTTATCATAGGGAATAAAATCAGGCCTCGACACCTTAACCTGCGGAAAAACTATTTTTGGAAAAAATCCCTGACCGGCGGGTCAGAATTTCACCAAAAATCTGACGTTACCCGATTCACTCAAAAATGGTGCCAAACTGTTGCAAAGACTCCCCTGATACGTTTGGCGGTGGATACAGAAGGGTTTTTATCATAGGGAATAAAATCAGGCCTTGACAACTTAACCTGCGGAAAAAACTTTTTTTTGAAAAAAATCCCTGACCGGCGGGTCAGAATTTCACAAAAAATCTGACGTTACCCGATTCACTCAAAAATGGTGCCAAACTGTTGCAAAGACTCCCCTGATACGTTTGGCGGTGGATACGGAAGGGTTTTTATCATAGGGAATAAAATCAGGCCTCGACAACTTAACCTGCGGAAAAAACTTTTTTTTGAAAAAAATCCCTGACCGGCGGGTCAGAATTTCACCAAAAATCTGACGTTACCCGATTCACTCAAAAATGGAGCCAAACTGTTGCAAAGACTCTCCTGATACGTTTGGCGGTGGATACAGAAGGGTTTTTATCATAGGGAATAAAATCAGGCCTCGACACCTTAACCTGCGGAAAAACTATTTTTGGAAAAAATCCCTGACCGGCGGGTCAGAATTTCACCAAAAATCTGACGTTACCCGATTCACTCAAAAATGGTGCGAAACTGTTGCAAAGACTCTCCTGATACGTTTGGCGGTGGATACAGAAGGGTTTTTATCATAGGGAATAAAATCAGGCCTCGACAACTTAACCTGCGGGAAAAACTTTTTTTTTGAAAAAAAACCCTGACCGGCGGGTCAGAATTTCACCAAAAATCTGACGTTACCCGATTCACTCAAAAACGGTGCCAAACTGTTGCAAAGACTCCCCTGATACGTTTGGCGGTGGATACAGAAGGGTTTTTATCATAGGGAATAAAATCAGACCTCGACAACTTAACCTGCGGGAAATAAAAATTTTTGAAAAAAAAAACCTGACCGGCGGGTCAGAATTTCACCAAAAATCTGACGTTACCCGATTCACTCAAAAATGGTGCCAAACTGTTGCAAAGACTCCCCTGATACGTTCGGCGGTGGATACGGAAGGGTTTTTATCATAGGGAATAAAATCAGGCCTCGACAACTTAACCTGCGGAAAAACTTTTTTTTGAAAAAAATCCCTGACCGGCGGGTCAGAATTTCACCAAAAATCTGACGTTACCCGATTCACTCAAAAATGGTGCCAAACTGTTGCAAAGACTCCCCTGATACGTTTGGCGGTGGATACAGAAGGGTTTTTATCATAGGGAATAAAATCAGGCCTCGACAACTTAACCTGCGGAGAAAACTTTTTTTTGAAAAAAATCCCTGACCGGCGGGTCAGAATTTCACCAAAAATCTGACGTTACCCGATTCACTCAAAAATGGTGCCAAACTGTTGCAAAGACTCTCCTGATACGTTTGGCGGTGGATACAGAAGGGTGTTTATCATAGGGAATAAAATCAGGCCTCGACACCTTAACCTGCGGAAAAACTATTTTTGGAAAAAATCCCTGACCGGCGGGTAAGAATCTCACCAAAAATCTGACGTTACCCGATTCACTCAAAAACGGTGCCAAACTGTTGCAAAGACTCTCCTGATACGTTTGGCGGTGGATACAGAAGGGTTTTTATCATAGGGAATAAAATCAGGCCTCGACAACTTAACCTGCGGAAAAAACTTTTTTTTGAAAAAAAAACCCTGACCGGCGGGTCAGAATTTCACCAAAAATCTGACGTTACCCGATTCACTCAAAAACGGTGCCAAACTGTTGCAAAGACTCCCCTGATACGTTTGGCGGTGGATACAGAAGGGTTTTTATCATAGGGAATAAAATCAGACCTCGACAACTTAACCTGCGGGAAAAAAATTTTTTTGAAAAAAAAAACCTGACCGGCGGGTCAGAATTTCACCAAAAATCTGACGTTACCCGATTCACTCAAAAATGGTGCCAAACTGTTGCAAAGACTCTCCTGATACGTTTGGCCTCGACAAATTAACCTGCAGAAAAACTTTTTTTTGAAAAAAAATCCCTGACCGGCGGGTCAGAATTTCACCAAAAATCTGACGTTACCCGATTCACTCAAAAACGGTGCCAAACTGTTGCAAAGACTCCCCTGATACGTTTGACGGTGGATACAGAAGGGTTTTTATCGTAGGGAATAACATCAGGCCTCGTCAACTTAACCTGCGGAAAAACTTTTTTTTGAAAAAATCCCTGACCGGCGGGTCAGAATTTCACCAAAAATCTGACGTTACCCGATTCACTCAAAAATGGTGCCAAACTGTTGCAAAGACTCCCCTGATACGTTCTGCGGTGGATACGGAAGGGTTTTTATCATAGGGAATAAAATCAGGCCTCGACAACTTAACCTGCGGGAAAAACTTTTTTTTGAAAAAAATCCCTGACCGGCGGGTCAGAATTTCACCAAAAATCTGACGTTACCCGATTCACAAAAAAACGGTGCCAAACTGTTGCAAAGACTCTCCTGATACGTTTGGCGGTGGATACAGAAGGGTTTTTATCATAGGGAATAAAATCAGGCCTCGACAACTTAACCTGCGGAAAAACTTTTTTTTGAAAAAAATCCCTGACCGGCGGGTCAGAATTTCACCAAAAATCTGACGTTACCCGATTCACTCAAAAATGGTGCCAAACTGTTGCAAAGACTCCCCTGATACGTTCGGCGGTGGATAGAGAAGGGTTTTTATCATAGGGAATAAAATCATGCCTCGACAACTTAACCTGCGGAAAAACTTTTTTTTGAAAAAAATCCCTGACCGGCGGGTCAGAATTTCACCAAAAATCTGACCTTACCCGATTCATTGAAAAACGGTGCCAAACTGTTGCAATGACTCCCCTGATACGTTTGGCGGTGGATAGAGAAGGGTTTTTATCATAGGGAATAAAATCAGGCCTCAACAACTTAACCTGCGGAAAAACTTTTTTTTGAAAAAAATCCCTGACCGGCGTGTCAGAATTTCACAAAAAATCTGACGTTACCCTATTCACTCAAAAACGGTGCCAAACTGTTGCAAAGACTCCCATGATACGTTTGACGGTGGATACAGAAGAGTTTTTATCATAGGGAATAAAATCAGGCCTCGACAAATTAACCTGCAGAAAAACTTTTTTTTGAAAAAAAATCCCTGACCGGCGGGTCAGAATTTCACCAAAAATCTGACGTTACCCGATTCACTCAAAAACGGTGCCAAACTGTTGCAAAGACTCCCCTGATACGTTTGACGGTGGATACAGAAGGGTTTTTATCGTAGGGAATAACATCAGGCCTCGTCAACTTAACCTGCGGAAAAACTTTTTTTTGAAAAAATCCCTGACCGGCGGGTCAGAATTTCACCAAAAATCTGACGTTACCCGATTCACTCAAAAATGGTGCCAAACTGTTGCAAAGACTCCCCTGATACGTTCTGCGGTGGATACGGAAGGGTTTTTATCATAGGGAATAAAATCAGGCCTCGACAACTTAACCTGCGGGAAAAACTTTTTTTTGAAAAAAATCCCTGACCGGCGGGTCAGAATTTCACCAAAAATCTGACGTTACCCGATTCACAAAAAAACGGTGCCAAACTGTTGCAAAGACTCTCCTGATACGTTTGGCGGTGGATACAGAAGGGTTTTTATCATAGGGAATAAAATCAGGCCTCGACAACTTAACCTGCGGAAAAACTTTTTTTTGAAAAAAATCCCTGACCGGCGGGTCAGAATTTCACCAAAAATCTGACGTTACCCGATTCACTCAAAAATGGTGCCAAACTGTTGCAAAGACTCCCCTGATACGTTCGGCGGTGGATAGAGAAGGGTTTTTATCATAGGGAATAAAATCATGCCTCGACAACTTAACCTGCGGAAAAACTTTTTTTTGAAAAAAATCCCTGACCGGCGGGTCAGAATTTCACCAAAAATCTGACCTTACCCGATTCATTGAAAAACGGTGCCAAACTGTTGCAATGACTCCCCTGATACGTTTGGCGGTGGATAGAGAAGGGTTTTTATCATAGGGAATAAAATCAGGCCTCAACAACTTAACCTGCGGAAAAACTTTTTTTTGAAAAAAATCCCTGACCGGCGTGTCAGAATTTCACAAAAAATCTGACGTTACCCTATTCACTCAAAAACGGTGCCAAACTGTTGCAAAGACTCCCATGATACGTTTGACGGTGGATACAGAAGAGTTTTTATCATAGGGAATAAAATCAGGCCTCGACAACTTAACCTGCGGAAAAACTTTTTTTTGAAAAAAATCCCTGACCGGCGGGTCAGAATTTCACCAAAAATCTGACGTTACCCGATTCACAAAAAAACGGTGCCAAACTGTTGCAAAGACTCTCCTGATACGTTTGGCGGTGGATACAGAAGGGTTTTTATCATAGGGAATAAAATCAGGCCTCGACAACTTAACCTGCGGAAAAACTTTTTTTTGAAAAAAAAAACCCTGACCGGCGGGTCAGAATTTCACCAAAAATCTGACGTTACCCGATTCACTCAAAAATGGTGCCAAACTGTTGCAAAGACTCTCCTGATATGTTTGGCGGTGGATACGGAAGGGTTTTTATCATAGGGAATCAAATCAGGCCTCGACAACTTAACCTGCGGAAAAGCTTTTTTTTGAAAAAAATCCCTGACCGGCGGGTCAGAATTTCACGAAAAATCTGACATTACCTAATTCACTCAAAAATGTTGCCAAACTGTTCCAAAGACTCCCCTGATACGTTTGGCGGTGGATACGGAAGGGTTTTTATCATAGGGAATAAAATCAGGCCTCGACAACTTAACCTGCGGGGAAAAAATTTTTTTGAAAAAAAAAACCTGACCGGCGGGTCAGAATTTCACCAAAAATCTGACGTTACCCGATTCACTCAAAAATGGTGCCAAACTGTTGCAAAGACTCTCCTGATACGTTTGGCGGTGGATACAGAAGGGTTTTTATCATAGGGAAGAAAATCAGGCCTCGACAAATTAACCTGCGGAAAAACTTTTTTTTGAAAAAAATCCCTGACCGGCGGGTCAGAATTTCACCAAAAATCTGACGTTACCCGATTCACTCAAAAACGGTGCCAAACTGTTGCAAAGACTCCCATGATACGTTTGGCGGTGGATACAGACGGGTTTTTATCATAGGGAATAAAATCTGGCCTCGACAACTTAACCTGCGGAGAAAACTTTTTTTTGAAAAAAAAACCCTGACCGGCGGGTCAGAATTTCACCAAAAATCTGACGTTACCCGATTCACTCAAAAACGGTGCCAAACTGTTGCAAAGACTCCCCTGATACGTTTGACGGTGGATACAGACGGGTTTTTATCATAGGGAATAAAATCAGGCCTCGACAACTTAACCTGCGGAGAAAACTTTTTTTTGAAAAAAATCCCTGACCGGCGGGTCAGAATTTCACCAAAAATCTGACGTTACCCGATTCACTCAAAAATGGTGCCAAACTGTTGCAAAGACTCTCCTGATACGTTTGGCGGTGGATACAGAAGGGTTTTTATCATAGGGAATAAAATCAGGCCTCGACACCTTAAACTGCGGAAAAACTATTTTTGGAAAAAATCCCTGACCGGCGGGTCAGAATTTCACCAAAAATCTGACGTTACCCGATTCACTCAAAAAAGGTGCCAAACTGTTGCAAAGACTCCCCTGATACGTTTGGCGGTGGATACAGAAGGGTTTTTATCATAGGGAATAAAATCAGGCCTTGACAACTTAACCTGCGGAAAAAACTTTTTTTTGAAAAAAATCCCTGACCGGCGGGTCAGAATTTCACCAAAAATCTGACGTTACCCGATTCACTCAAAAATGGTGCCAAACTGTTGCAAAGACTCCCCTGATACGTTTGGCGGTGGATACGGAAGGGTTTTCATCATAGGGAATAAAATCAGGCCTCGACAACTTAACCTGCGGAAAAACTTTTTTTTGAAAAAAAACCCTGACCGGCGGGTCAGAATTTCACCAAAAATCTGACGTTACCCGATTCACTCAAAAACGGTGCCAAACTGTTGCAAAGACTCTCCTGATACGTTTGGCGGTGGATACAGAAGGGTTTTTATCATAGGGAATAAAATCAGGCCTCGACACCTTAAACTGCGGAAAAACTATTTTTGGAAAAAATCCCTGACCGGCGGGTCAGAATTTCACCAAAAATCTGACGTTACCCGATTCACTCAAAAAAGGTGCCAAACTGTTGCAAAGACTCCCCTGATACGTTTGGCGGTGGATACAGAAGGGTTTTTATCATAGGGAATAAAATCAGGCCTTGACAACTTAACCTGCGGAAAAAACTTTTTTTTGAAAAAAATCCCTGACCGGCGGGTCAGAATTTCACCAAAAATCTGACGTTACCCGATTCACTCAAAAATGGTGCCAAACTGTTGCAAAGACTCCCCTGATACGTTTGGCGGTGGATACGGAAGGGTTTTCATCATAGGGAATAAAATCAGGCCTCGACAACTTAACCTGCGGAAAAACTTTTTTTTGAAAAAAAACCCTGACCGGCGGGTCAGAATTTCACCAAAAATCTGACGTTACCCGATTCACTCAAAAACGGTGCCAAACTGTTGCAAAGACTCCCATGATACGTTTGGCGGTGGATACAGAAGGGTTTTTATCATACGGAATAAAATCAGGCCTCGACAACTTAACCTGCGGAAAAAACTTTTTTTTGAAAAAAAACCCTGACCGGCGGGTCAGAATTTCACCAAAAATCTGACGTTACCCGATTCACTCAAAAACGGTGCCAAACTGTTGCAAAGACTCCCCTGATACGTTTCACGGTGGATACAGAAGGGTTTTTATCGTAGGGAATAAAATCAGGCCTCGACAACTTTACATGCGGAAAAACTTTTTTTTGAAAAAAATCCCTGACCGGCGGGTCAGAATTTCACCAAAAATCTGACGTTACCCGATTCACTCAAAAATGGTGCCAAACTGTTGCAAAGACTCCCCTGATACGTTCGGCGGTGGATACGGAAGGGTTTTTATCATAGGGAATAAAATCAGGCCTCGACAACTTAACCTGCGGAGAAAACTTTTTTTTGAAAAAAATCCCTGACCGGCGGGTCAGAATTTCACCAAAAATCTGACGTTACCCGATTCACTCAAAAACGGTGCCAAACTGTTGCAAAGACTCCCCTGATACGTTTGACGGTGGATACAGACGGGTTTTTATCATAGGGAATAAAATCAGGCCTCGACAACTTAACCTGCGGAGAAAACTTTTTTTGAAAAAAAAACCCTGACCGGCGGGTCAGAATTTCACCAAAAATCTGACGTTACCCGATTCACTCAAAAACGGTGCCAAACTGTTGCAAAGACTCCCCTGATACGTTTGACGGTGGATACAGACAGGTTTTTATCATAGGGAATAAAATCAGGCCTCGACAACTTAACCTGCGGAGAAAACTTTTTTTTGAAAAAAATCCCTGACCGGCGGGTCAGAATTTCACCAAAAATCTGACGTTACCCGATTCACTCAAAAATGGTGCCAAACTGTTGCAAAGACTCTCCTGATACGTTTGGCGGTGGATACAGAAGGGTTTTTATCATAGGGAATAAAATCAGGCCTCGACACCTTAACCTGCAGAAAAACTATTTTTGGAAAAAATCCCTGACCGGCGGGTCAGAATTTCACCAAAAATCTGACGTTACCCGATTCACTCAAAAAGGGTGCGAAACTGTTGCAAAGACTCTCCTGATACGTTTGGCGGTGGATACAGAAGGGTTTTTATCATAGGGAATAAAATCAGGCCTCGACAACTTAACCTGCGGGAAAAACTTTTTTTTGAAAAAAATCCCTGACCGGCGGGTCAGAATTTCACCAAAAATCTGACGTTACCCGATTCACTCAAAAACGGTGCCAAACTGTTGCAAAGACTCCCCTGATACGTTTGGCGGTGGATACAGAAGGGTTTTTATCATAGGGAATAAAATCAGACCTCGACAACTTAACCTGCGGGAAATAAAAATTTTTGAAAAAAAAAACCTGACCGGCGGGTCAGAATTTCACCAAAAATCTGACGTTACCCGATTCACTCAAAAATGGTGCCAAACTGTTGCAAAGACTCTCCTGATACGTTTGGCGGTGGATACAGAAGGGTTTTTATCATAGGGAATAAAATCAGGCCTCGACAACTTAACCTGCGGGAAAAACTTTTTTTTGAAAAAAATCCCTGACCGGCGGGTCAGAATTTCACCAAAAATCTGACGTTACCCGATTCACTCAAAAACGGTGCCAAACTGTTGCAAAGACTCCCCTGATACGTTTGGCGGTGGATACAGAAGGGTTTTTATCATAGGGAATAAAATCAGACCTCGACAACTTAACCTGCGGGAAATAAAAATTTTTGAAAAAAAAAACCTGACCGGCGGGTCAGAATTTCACCAAAAATCTGACGTTACCCGATTCACTCAAAAATGGTGCCAAACTGTTGCAAAGACTCCCCTGATACGTTCGGCGGTGGATACGGACGGGTTTTTATCATAGGGAATAAAATCAGGCCTCGACAACTTAACCTGCGGAAAAACTTTTTTTTGAAAAAAATCCCTGACCGGCGGGTCAGAATTTCACCAAAAATCTGACGTTACCCGATTCACTCAAAAATGGTGCCAAACTGTTGCAAAGACTCCCCTGATACGTTTGGCGGTGGATACAGAAGGGTTTTTATCATAGGGAATAAAATCAGGCCTCGACAACTTAACCTGCGGAGAAAACTTTTTTTTGAAAAAAATCCCTGAGCGGCGGGTCAGAATTTCACCAAAAATCTGACGTTACCCGATTCACTCAAAAATGGTGCCAAACTGTTGGAAAGACTCCCCTGATACGTTTGGCCTCGACAAATTAACCTGCGGAAAAACTTTTTTTTGAAAAAAAATCCCTGACCGGCGGGTCAGAATTTCACCAAAAATCTGACGTTACCCGATTCACTCAAAAATGGTGCCAAACTGTTGCAAAGACTCCCCTGATACGTTCGGCGGTGGATACGGAAGGGTTTTTATCATAGGGAATAAAATCAGGCCTCGACAACTTAACCTGCGGAAAAACTGTTTTTTGAAAAAAATCCCTGACCGGCGGGTCAGAATTTCACCAAAAATCTGACGTTACCCGATTCACAAAAAAACGGTGCCAAACTGTTGCAAAGACTCCCCTGATACGTTTGACGGTGGATACAGACGGGTTTTTATCATAGGGAATAAAATCAGGCCTCGACAACTTAACCTGCGGAAAAACTTTTTTTTGAAAAAAAATCCCTGACCGGCGGGTCAGAATTTCACCAAAAATCTGACGTTACCCGATTCACTCAAAAATGGTGCCAAACTGTTGCAAAGACTCCCCTGATACGTTTGTCGGTGGATGCGGAAGGGTTTTTATTATAGGGAATAAAATCAGGCCTCGACAACTTAACCTGCGGAGAAAACTTTTTTTTGAAAAAAATCCCTGACCGGCGGGTCAGAATTTCACCAAAAATCTGACGTTACCCGATTCACTCAAAAATGGGGCCAAACTGTTGCAAAGACTCTCCTGATACGTTTGGCGGTGGATACAGAAGGGTTTTTATCATAGGGAATAAAATCAGGCCTCGACAACTTAACCTGCGGAAAAACTTTTTTTTGAAAAAAATCCCTGACCGGCGGGTCAGAATTTCACAAAAAATCTGACGTTACCCTATTCACTCAAAAATGGTGCCAAACTGTTGCAAAGACTCCCTTGATACGTTTGGCGGTGGATACAGAAGGGTTTTTATCAGAGGGAATAAAATCAGCCTCGACAACTTAACCTGTGGAAAAACTTTTTTCTGAAAAAAATCCCTGACCGGCAGGTCAGAATTTCACCAAAAATCTGACGTTACCCTATTCACTCAAAAATGGTGCCAAACTGTTGCAAAGACTCCCCTGATACGTTTGGCGGTGGATACAGAAGGGTTTTTATCATAGGGAATAAAATCAGGCCTCGACAACTTAACCTGCGGAGAAAACTTTTTTTTGAAAAAAATCCCTGACCGGCGGGTCAGAATTTCACCAAAAATCTGACGTTACCCGATTCACTCAAAAATGGTGCCAAACTGTTGCAAAGACTCTCCTGATACGTTTGGCGGTGGATACAGAAGGGTTTTTATCATAGGGAATAAAATCAGGCCTCGACACCTTAACCTGCGGAAAAACTATTTTTGGAAAAAATCCCTGACCGGCGGGTCAGAATCTCACCAAAAATCTGACGTTACCCGATTCACTCAAAAATGGTGCCAAACTGTTGCAAAGACTCCCCTGATACGTTTGGCGGTGGATACAGAAGAGTTTTTATCATAGGGAATAAAATCAGGCCTCGACAACTTAAGCTGAGGAAAAACTTTTTTTTGAAAAAAATCCCTGACCGGCGGGTCAGAATTTCACCAAAAATCTGACGTTACCCGATTCACTCAAAAATGGTGCCAAACTGTTCCAAAGACTCCCCTGATACGTTTGGCGGTGGATACGGAAGGGTTTTTATCATAGGGAATAAAATCAGGCCTCGACAACTTAACCTGCGGAAAAATCTTTTTTTTGAAAAGAAACCCTGACCGGCGTGTCAGAATTTCACCAAAAATCTGACGTTACCCTATTCACTCAAAAACGGTGCCAAACTGTTGCAAAGACTCCCCTGATACGTTTGGCGGTGGATAGAGAAGGGTTTTTATCATATGGAATAAAATCAGGCCTCGACAACTTAACCTGTGGAAAAACTTTTTTTTGAAAAAAATCCCTGACCGGCGGGTCAGAATTTCACCAAAAATCTGACGTTACCCGATTCACTCAAAAACGGTGCCAAACTGTTGCAAAGACTCCCCTGATATGTTTGACGGTGGATACAGAAGTGTTTTTATCATAGGGAATAAAATCAGGCCTCGACAACTTAACATGTGGAAAAACTTTTTTTTGAAAAAAATCCCTGACCGGCGGGTCAGAATTTCACCAAAAATCTGACGTTACCCGATTCATTCTAAAACGGTGCCAAACTGTTGCAATGACTCCCCTGATACGTTTGGCGGTGGATAGAGAAGGGTTTTTATCATAGGGAATAAAATCAGGCCTCGACAACTTAACCTGCGGAAAAACTTTTTTTGAAAAAAATCCCTGACCGGCGGGTCAGAATTTCACCAAAAATCTGACGTTACCCGATTCACTCAAAAATGGTGCCAAACTGTTGCAAAGACTCCCCTGATACGTTTGGCGGTGGATACGGAAGGGTTTTTATCATAGGGAATAAAAGTAGGCCTCGACAACTTAACCTGCGGAAAAAAATTTTTTTGAAAAAAATCCCTGACCGGCGGGTCAGAATTTCACCAAAAATCTGACGTTACCCGATTCATTCAAAAACGGTGCCAAACTGTTGCAATGGCTCCCCTGATACGTTTGGCGGTGGATAGAGAAGGGTTTTTATCATAGGGAATAAAATCAGGCCTCGACAACTTAACCTGCGGAAAAACTTTTTTTTGAAAAAAATCCCTGACCAGCGGGTCAGAATTTCACCAAAAATCTGACGTTACCCGATTCACTCAAAAACGGTGCCAAACTGTTGCAAAGACTCCCCTGATACGTTTGGCGGTGGATACAGAAGAGTTTTTATCATAGGGAATAAAATCAGGCCTCGACAACTTAAGCTGAGGAAAAACTTTTTTTTGAAAAAAATCCCTGACCGGCGGGTCAGAATTTCACCAAAAATCTGACGTTACCCGATTCACTCAAAAATGGTGCCAAACTGTTCCAAAGACTCCCCTGATACGTTTGGCGGTGGATACGGAAGGGTTTTTATCATAGGGAATAAAATCAGGCCTCGACAACTTAACCTGCGGAAAAATCTTTTTTTTTAAAAGAAACCCTGACCGGCGTGTCAGAATTTCACCAAAAATCTGACGTTACCCTATTCACTCAAAAACGGTGCCAAACTGTTGCAAAGACTCCCCTGATACGTTTGGCGGTGGATAGAGAAGGGTTTTTATCATAGGGAATAAAATCAGGCCTCGACAACTTAACCTGCGGAAAAACTTTTTTTGAAAAAAATCCCTGACCGGCGGGTCAGAATTTCACCAAAAATCTGACGTTACCCGATTCACTCAAAAATGGTGCCAAACTGTTGCAAAGACTCCCCTGATACGTTTGGCGGTGGATACGGAAGGGTTTTTATCATAGGGAATAAAAGTAGGCTTCGACAACTTAACCTGCGGAAAAAAATTTTTTTGAAAAAAATCCCTGACCGGCGGGTCAGAATTTCACCAAAAATCTGACGTTACCCGATTCATTCAAAAACGGTGCCAAACTGTTGCAATGGCTCCCCTGATACGTTTGGCGGTGGATAGAGAAGGGTTTTTATCATAGGGAATAAAATCAGGCCTCGACAACTTAACCTGCGGAAAAACTTTTTTTTGAAAAAAATCCCTGACCAGCGGGTCAGAATTTCACCAAAAATCTGACGTTACCCGATTCACTCAAAAACGGTGCCAAACTGTTGCAAAGACTCCCCTGATACGTTTGGCGGTGGATACAGAAGAGTTTTTATCATAGGGAATAAAATCAGGCCTCGACAACTTAAGCTGAGGAAAAACTTTTTTTTGAAAAAAATCCCTGACCGGCGGGTCAGAATTTCACCAAAAATCTGACGTTACCCGATTCACTCAAAAATGGTGCCAAACTGTTCCAAAGACTCCCCTGATACGTTTGGCGGTGGATACGGAAGGGTTTTTATCATAGGGAATAAAATCAGGCCTCGACAACTTAACCTGCGGAAAAATCTTTTTTTTTAAAAGAAACCCTGACCGGCGTGTCAGAATTTCACCAAAAATCTGACGTTACCCTATTCACTCAAAAACGGTGCCAAACTGTTGCAAAGACTCCCCTGATACGTTTGGCGGTGGATAGAGAAGGGTTTTTATCATAGGGAATAAAATCAGGCCTCGACAACTTAACCTGCGGAAAAACTTTTTTTTGAAAAAAATCCCTGACCGGCGGGTCAGAATTTCACCAAAAATCTGACGTTACCCGATTCACTCAAAAACGGTGCCAAACTGTTGCAAAGACTCCCCTGATATGTTTGACGGTGGATACAGAAGTGTTTTTATCATAGGGAATAAAATCAGGCCTCGACAACTTAACATGTGGAAAAACTTTTTTTTGAAAAAAATCCCTGACCGGCGGGTCAGAATTTCACCAAAAATCTGACGTTACCCGATTCATTCTAAAACGGTGATAAACTGTTGCAATGACTCCCCTTATACGTTTGGCGGTGGATAGAGAAGGGTTTTTATCATAGGGAATAAAATCAGGCCTCGACAACTTAACCTGCGGAAAAACTTTTTTTTGAAAAAAATCCCTGACCGGCGGGTCAGAATTTCACCAAAAATCTGACGTTACCCGATTCACTCAAAAATGGTGCCAAACTGTTGCAAAGACTCCCCTGATACGTTTGGCGGTGGATACGGAAGGGTTTTTATCATAGGGAATAAAAGTAGGCCTCGACAACTTAACCTGCGGAAAAAAATTTTTTTGAAAAAAATCCCTGACCGGCGGGTCAGAATTTCACCAAAAATCTGACGTTACCCGATTCATTCAAAAACGGTGCCAAACTGTTGCAATGGCTCCCCTGATACGTTTGGCGGTGGATAGAGAAGGGTTTTTATCATAGGGAATAAAATCAGGCCTCGACAACTTAACCTGTGGAAAAACTTTTTTTTTGAAAAATATCCCTGACCGGCGGGTCAGAATTTCACCAAAAATCTGACGTTACCCTATTCACTCAAAAACGGTGCCAAACTGTTGCAAAGACTCCCCTGTTACGTTTGGCGGTGGATAGAGAAGGGTTTTTATCATAGGGAATAAAATCAGGCCTCGACAACTTAACCTGTGGAAAAACTTTTTTTTGAAAAAAATCCCTGACCGGCGGGTCAGAATTTCACCAAAAATCTGACGTTACCCGATTCACTCAAAAACGGTGCCAAACTGTTGCAAAGACTCCCCTTATATGTTTGACGGTGGATACAGAAGTGTTTTTATCATAGGGAATAAAATCAGGCCTCGACAACTTAACATGTGGAAAAACTTTTTTTTGAAAAAAATCCCTGACCGGCGGGTCAGAATTTCACCAAAAATCTGACGTTACCCGATTCATTCTAAAACGGTGCCAAACTGTTGCAATGACTCCCCTGATACGTTTGGCGGTGGATAGAGAAGGGTTTTTATCATAGGGAATAAAATCAGGCCTCGACAACTTAATCTGCGGAAAAACTTTTTTTGAAAAAAATCCCTGACCGGCGGGTCAGAATTTCACCAAAAATCTGACGTTACCCGATTCACTCAAAAATGGTGCCAAACTGTTGCAAAGACTCCCCTGATACGTTTGGCGGTGGATACGGAAGGGTTTTTATCATAGGGAATAAAAGTAGGCCTCGACAACTTAACCTGCGGAAAAAATTTTTTTTGAAAAAAATCCCTGACCGGCGGGTCAGAATTTCACCAAAAATCTGACGTTACCCGATTCATTCAAAAACGGTGCCAAACTGTTGCAATGGCTCCCCTGATACGTTTGGCGGTGGATAGAGAAGGGTTTTTATCATAGGGAATAAAATCAGGCCTCGACAACTTAACCTGCGGAAAAACTTTTTTTTGAAAAAAATCCCTGACCGGCGGGTCAGAATTTCACCAAAAATCTGACGTTACCCGATTCACTCAAAAACGGTGCCAAACTGTTGCAAAGAGTCCCCTGATACGTTTGACGGTGGATACAGAAGTGTTTTTATCATAGGGAATAAAATCAGGCCTCGACAACTTAACATGTGGAAAAACTTTTTTTTGAAAAAAATCCCTGACCAGCGGGTCAGAATTTCACCAAAAATCTGACGTTACCCGATTCACTCAAAAACGGTGCCAAACTGTTGCAAAGACTCCCCTGATACGTTTGGCGGTGGATACAGAAGAGTTTTTATCATAGGGAATAAAATCAGGCCTCGACAACTTAACCTGCGGAAAAATCTTTTTTTTGAAAAGAAACCCTGACCGGCGTGTCAGAATTTCACCAAAAATCTGACGTTACCCTATTCACTCAAAAACGGTGCCAAACTGTTGCAAAGACTCCCCTGATATGTTTGACGGTGGATACAGAAGTGTTTTTATCATAGGGAATAAAATCAGGCCTCGACAACTTAACATGTGGAAAAACTTTTTTTTGAAAAAAATCCCTGACCGGCGGGTCAGAATTTCACCAAAAATCTGACGTTACCCGATTCATTCTAAAACGGTGCCAAACTGTTGCAATGACTCCCCTTATACGTTTGGCGGTGGATAGAGAAGGGTTTTTATCATAGGGAATAAAATCAGGCCTCGACAACTTAACCTGCGGAAAAACTTTTTTTTGAAAAATATCCCTGACCGGCGGGTCAGAATTTCACCAAAAATCTGACGTTACCCTATTCACTCAAAAACGGTGCCAAACTGTTGCAAAGACTCCCCTGTTACGTTTGGCGGTGGATAGAGAAGGGTTTTTATCATAGGGAATAAAATCAGGCCTCGACAACTTAACCTGCGGAAAAACTTTTTTTTGAAAAAAATCCCTGACCGGCGGGTCAGAATTTCACCAAAAATCTGACGTTACCCGATTCATTCTAAAACGGTGCCAAACTGTTGCAATGACTCCCCTGATACGTTTGGCGGTGGATAGAGAAGGGTTTTTATCATAGGGAATAAAATCAGGCCTCGACAACTTAACCTGCGGAAAAACTTTTTTTGAAAAAAATCCCTGACCGGCGGGTCAGAATTTCACCAAAAATCTGACGTTACCCGATTCACTCAAAAATGGTGCCAAACTGTTGCAAAGACTCCCCTGATACGTTTGGCGGTGGATACGGAAGGGTTTTTATCATAGGGAATAAAAGTAGGCCTCGACAACTTAACCTGCGGAAAAAAATTTTTTTGAAAAAAATCCCTGACCGGCGGGTCAGAATTTCACCAAAAATCTGACGTTACCCGATTCATTCAAAAACGGTGCCAAACTGTTGCAATGGCTCCCCTGATACGTTTGGCGGTGGATAGAGAAGGGTTTTTATCATAGGGAATAAAATCAGGCCTCGACAACTTAACCTGCGGAAAAACTTTTTTTTGAAAAAAATCCCTGACCGGCGGGTCAGAATTTCACCAAAAATCTGACGTTACCCGATTCACTCAAAAACGGTGCCAAACTGTTGCAAAGACTCCCCTGATACGTTTGCCGGTGGATACAGAAGTGTTTTTATCATAGGGAATAAAATCAGGCCTCAACAACTTAACATGTGGAAAAACTTTTTTTTTAAAAAAATCCCTGACCAGCGGGTCAGAATTTCACCAAAAATCTGACGTTACCCGATTCACTCAAAAATGGTGCCAAACTGTTCCAAAGACTCCCCTGATACGTTTGGCGGTGGATACGGAAGGGTTTTTATCATAGGGAATAAAATCAGGCCTCGACAACTTAACCTGCGGAAAAATCTTTTTTTTGAAAAAAAACCCTGACCGGCGTGTCAGAATTTCACCAAAAATCTGACGTTACCCGATTCATTCTAAAACGGTGCCAAACTGTTGCAATGACTCCCCTGATACGTTTGGCGGTGGATAGAGAAGGGTTTTTATCATAGGGAATAAAATCAGGCCTCGACAACTTAACCTGCGGAAAAACTTTTTTTTGAAAAATATCCCTGACCGGCGGGTCAGAATTTCACCAAAAATCTGACGTTACCCTATTCACTCAAAAACGGTGCCAAACTGTTGCAAAGACTCCCCTGTTACGTTTGGCGGTGGATAGAGAAGGGTTTTTATCATAGGGAATAAAATCAGGCCTCGACAACTTAACCTGCGGAAAAACTTTTTTTTGAAAAAAATCCCTGACCGGCGGGTCAGAATTTCACCAAAAATCTGACGTTACCCGATTCATTCTAAAACGGTGCCAAACTGTTGCAATGACTCCCCTGATACGTTTGGAGGTGGATAGAGAAGGGTTTTTATCATAGGGAATAAAATCAGGCCTCGACAACTTAACCTGCGGAAAAACTTTTTTTGAAAAAAATCCCTGACCGGCGGGTCAGAATTTCACCAAAAATCTGACGTTACCCGATTCACTCAAAAATGGTGCCAAACTGTTGCAAAGACTCCCCTGATACGTTTGGCGGTGGATACGGAAGGGTTTTTATCATAGGGAATAAAAGTAGGCCTCGACAACTTAACCTGCGGAAAAAATTTTTTTTGAAAAAAATCCCTGACCGGCGGGTCAGAATTTCACCAAAAATCTGACGTTACCCGATTCATTCAAAAACGGTGCCAAACTGTTGCAATGGCTCCCCTGATACGTTTGGCGGTGGATAGAGAAGGGTTTTTATCATAGGGAATAAAATCAGGCCTCGACAACTTAACCTGCGGAAAAACTTTTTTTTGAAAAAAATCCCTGACCGGCGGGTCAGAATTTCACCAAAAATCTGACGTTACCCGATTCACTCAAAAACGGTGCCAACCTGTTGCAAAGACTCCCCTGATACGTTTGACGGTGGATACAGAAGTGTTTTTATCATAGGGAATAAAATCAGGCCTCGACAACTTAACATGTGGAAAAACTTTTTTTTGAAAAAAATCCCTGACCAGCGGGTCAGAATTTCACCAAAAATCTGACGTTACCCGATTCACTCAAAAACGGTGCCAAACTGCTGCAAACACTCCCCTGATACGTTTGGCGGTGGATACAGAAGAGTTTTTATCATAGGGAATAAAATCAGGCCTCGACAACTTAAGCTGAGGAAAAACTTTTTTTTGAAAAAAATCCCTGACCGGGGGGTCAGAATTTCACCAAAAATCTGACGTTACCCGATTCACTCAAAAATGGTGCCAAACTGTTCCAAAGACTCCCCTGATACGTTTGGCGGTGGATACGGAAGGGTTTTTATCATAGGGAATAAAATCAGGCCTCGACAACTTAACCTGCGGAAAAATCTTTTTTTTGAAAAGAAACCCTGACCGGCGTGTCAGAATTTCACCAAAAATCTGACGTTACCCTATTCACTCAAAAACGGTGCCAAACTGTTGCAAAGACTCCCCTGATACGTTTGGCGGTGGATAGAGAAGGGTTTTTATCATAGGGAATAAAATCAGGCCTCGACAACTTAACCTGCGGAAAAACTTTTTTTTGAAAAAAATCCCTGACCGGCGGGTCAGAATTTCACCAAAAATCTGACGTTACCCGATTCACTCAAAAACGGTGCCAAACTGTTGCAAAGACTCCCCTGATATGTTTGACGGTGGATACAGAAGTGTTTTTATCATAGGGAATAAAATCAGGCCTCGACAACTTAACATGTGGAAAAACTTTTTTTTGAAAAAAATCCCTGACCGGCGGGTCAGAATTTCACCAAAAATCTGACGTTACCCGATTCATTCTAAAACGGTGCCAAACTGTTGCAATGACTCCCCTTATACGTTTGGCGGTGGATAGAGAAGGGTTTTTATCATAGGGAATAAAATCAGGCCTCGACAACTTAACCTGCGGAAAAACTTTTTTTTGAAAAATATCCCTGACCGGCGGGTCAGAATTTCACCAAAAATCTGACGTTACCCTATTCACTCAAAAACGGTGCCAAACTGTTGCAAAGACTCCCCTGTTACGTTTGGCGGTGGATAGAGAAGGGTTTTTATCATAGGGAATAAAATCAGGCCTCGACAACTTAACCTGCGGAAAAACTTTTTTTTGAAAAAAATCCCTGACCGGCGGGTCAGAATTTCACCAAAAATCTGACGTTACCCGATTCATTCTAAAACGGTGCCAAACTGTTGCAATGACTCCCCTGATACGTTTGGCGGTGGATAGAGAAGGGTTTTTATCATAGGGAATAAAATCAGGCCTCGACAACTTAACCTGCGGAAAAACTTTTTTTGAAAAAAATCCCTGACCGGCGGGTCAGAATTTCACCAAAAATCTGACGTTACCCGATTCACTCAAAAATGGTGCCAAACTGTTGCAAAGACTCCCCTGATACGTTTGGCGGTGGATACGGAAGGGTTTTTATCATAGGGAATAAAAGTAGGCCTCGACAACTTAACCTGCGGAAAAAAATTTTTTTGAAAAAAATCCCTGACCGGCGGGTCAGAATTTCACCAAAAATCTGACGTTACCCGATTCATTCAAAAACGGTGCCAAACTGTTGCAATGGCTCCCCTGATACGTTTGGCGGTGGATAGAGAAGGGTTTTTATCATAGGGAATAAAATCAGGCCTCGACAACTTAACCTGCGGAAAAACTTTTTTTTGAAAAAAATCCCTGACCGGCGGGTCAGAATTTCACCAAAAATCTGACGTTACCCGATTCACTCAAAAACGGTGCCAAACTGTTGCAAAGAGTCCCCTGATACGTTTGACGGTGGATACAGAAGTGTTTTTATCATAGGGAATAAAATCAGGCCTCGACAACTTAACATGTGGAAAAACTTTTTTTTGAAAAAAATCCCTGACCAGCGGGTCAGAATTTCACCAAAAATCTGACGTTACCCGATTCACTCAAAAACGGTGCCAAACTGTTGCAAAGACTCCCCTGATACGTTTGGCGGTGGATACAGAAGAGTTTTTATCATAGGGAATAAAATCAGGCCTCGACAACTTAACCTGCGGAAAAATCTTTTTTTTGAAAAGAAACCCTGACCGGCGTGTCAGAATTTCACCAAAAATCTGACGTTACCCTATTCACTCAAAAACGGTGCCAAACTGTTGCAAAGACTCCCCTGATATGTTTGACGGTGGATACAGAAGTGTTTTTATCATAGGGAATAAAATCAGGCCTCGACAACTTAACATGTGGAAAAACTTTTTTTTGAAAAAAATCCCTGACCGGCGGGTCAGAATTTCACCAAAAATCTGACGTTACCCGATTCATTCTAAAACGGTGCCAAACTGTTGCAATGACTCCCCTTATACGTTTGGCGGTGGATAGAGAAGGGTTTTTATCATAGGGAATAAAATCAGGCCTCGACAACTTAACCTGCGGAAAAATCTTTTTTTTGAAAAGAAACCCTGACCGGCGTGTCAGAATTTCACCAAAAATCTGACGTTACCCGATTCACTCAAAAACGGTGCCAAACTGCTGCAAACACTCCCCTGATACGTTTGGCGGTGGATACAGAAGAGTTTTTATCATAGGGAATAAAATCAGGCCTCGACAACTTAAGCTGAGGAAAAACTTTTTTTTGAAAAAAATCCCTGACCGGGGGGTCAGAATTTCACCAAAAATCTGACGTTACCCGATTCACTCAAAAATGGTGCCAAACTGTTCCAAAGACTCCCCTGATACGTTTGGCGGTGGATACGGAAGGGTTTTTATCATAGGGAATAAAATCAGGCCTCGACAACTTAACCTGCGGAAAAATCTTTTTTTTGAAAAGAAACCCTGACCGGCGTGTCAGAATTTCACCAAAAATCTGACGTTACCCTATTCACTCAAAAACGGTGCCAAACTGTTGCAAAGACTCCCCTGATACGTTTGGCGGTGGATAGAGAAGGGTTTTTATCATAGGGAATAAAATCAGGCCTCGACAACTTAACCTGCGGAAAAACTTTTTTTTGAAAAAAATCCCTGACCGGCGGGTCAGAATTTCACCAAAAATCTGACGTTACCCGATTCACTCAAAAACGGTGCCAAACTGTTGCAAAGACTCCCCTGATATGTTTGACGGTGGATACAGAAGTGTTTTTATCATAGGGAATAAAATCAGGCCTCGACAACTTAACATGTGGAAAAACTTTTTTTTGAAAAAAATCCCTGACCGGCGGGTCAGAATTTCACCAAAAATCTGACGTTACCCGATTCATTCTAAAACGGTGCCAAACAGTTGCAATGACTCCCCTTATACGTTTGGCGGTGGATAGAGAAGGGTTTTTATCATAGGGAATAAAATCAGGCCTCGACAACTTAACCTGCGGAAAAACTTTTTTTTGAAAAATATCCCTGACCGGCGGGTCAGAATTTCACCAAAAATCTGACGTTACCCTATTCACTCAAAAACGGTGCCAAACTGTTGCAAAGACTCCCCTGTTACGTTTGGCGGTGGATAGAGAAGGGTTTTTATCATAGGGAATAAAATCAGGCCTCGACAACTTAACCTGCGGAAAAACTTTTTTTTGAAAAAAATCCCTGACCGGCGGGTCAGAATTTCACCAAAAATCTGACGTTACCCGATTCATTCTAAAACGGTGCCAAACTGTTGCAATGACTCCCCTGATACGTTTGGCGGTGGATAGAGAAGGGTTTTTATCATAGGGAATAAAATCAGGCCTCGACAACTTAACCTGCGGAAAAACTTTTTTTGAAAAAAATCCCTGACCGGCGGGTCAGAATTTCACCAAAAATCTGACGTTACCCGATTCACTCAAAAATGGTGCCAAACTGTTGCAAAGACTCTCCTGATACGTTTGGCGGTGGATACAGAAGGGTTTTTATCATAGGGAATAAAATCAGGCCTCGACACCTTAACCTGCGGAAAAACTATTTTTGGAAAAAATCCCTGACCGGCGGGTCAGAATCTCACCAAAAATCTGACGTTACCCGATTCACTCAAAAATGGTGCCAAACTGTTGCAAAGACTCCCCTGATACGTTTGGCGGTGGATACAGAAGAGTTTTTATCATAGGGAATAAAATCAGGCCTCGACAACTTAAGCTGAGGAAAAACTTTTTTTTGAAAAAAATCCCTGACCGGCGGGTCAGAATTTCACCAAAAATCTGACGTTACCCGATTCACTCAAAAATGGTGCCAAACTGTTCCAAAGACTCCCCTGATACGTTTGGCGGTGGATACGGAAGGGTTTTTATCATAGGGAATAAAATCAGGCCTCGACAACTTAACCTACGGAAAAATCTTTTTTTTGAAAAGAAACCCTGACCGGCGTGTCAGAATTTCACCAAAAATCTGACGTTACCCTATTCACTCAAAAACGGTGCCAAACTGTTGCAAAGACTCCCCTGATACGTTTGGCGGTGGATAGAGAAGGGTTTTTATCATATGGAATAAAATCAGGCCTCGACAACTTAACCTGTGGAAAAACTTTTTTTTGAAAAAAATCCCTGACCGGCGGGTCAGAATTTCACCAAAAATCTGACGTTACCCGATTCACTCAAAAACGGTGCCAAACTGTTGCAAAGACTCCCCTGATATGTTTGACGTTGGATACAGAAGTGTTTTTATCATAGGGAATAAAATCAGGCCTCGACAACTTAACATGTGGAAAAACTTTTTTTTGAAAAAAATCCCTGACCGGCGGGTCAGAATTTCACCAAAAATCTGACGTTACCCGATTCATTCTAAAACGGTGCCAAACTGTTGCAATGACTCCCCTGATACGTTTGGCGGTGGATAGAGAAGGGTTTTTATCATAGGGAATAAAATCAGGCCTCGACAACTTAACCTGCGGAAAAACTTTTTTTGAAAAAAATCCCTGACCGGCGGGTCAGAATTTCACCAAAAATCTGACGTTACCCGATTCACTCAAAAATGGTGCCAAACTGTTGCAAAGACTCCCCTGATACGTTTGGCGGTGGATACGGAAGGGTTTTTATCATAGGGAATAAAAGTAGGCCTCGACAACTTAACCTGCGGAAAAAAATTTTTTTGAAAAAAATCCCTGACCGGCGGGTCAGAATTTCACCAAAAATCTGACGTTACCCGATTCATTCAAAAACGGTGCCAAACTGTTGCAATGGCTCCCCTGATACGTTTGGCGGTGGATAGAGAAGGGTTTTTATCATAGGGAATAAAATCAGGCCTCGACAACTTAACCTGCGGAAAAACTTTTTTTTGAAAAAAATCCCTGACCAGCGGGTCAGAATTTCACCAAAAATCTGACGTTACCCGATTCACTCAAAAACGGTGCCAAACTGTTGCAAAGACTCCCCTGATACGTTTGGCGGTGGATACAGAAGAGTTTTTATCATAGGGAATAAAATCAGGCCTCGACAACTTAAGCTGAGGAAAAACTTTTTTTTGAAAAAAATCCCTGACCGGCGGGTCAGAATTTCACCAAAAATCTGACGTTACCCGATTCACTCAAAAATGGTGCCAAACTGTTCCAAAGACTCCCCTGATACGTTTGGCGGTGGATACGGAAGGGTTTTTATCATAGGGAATAAAATCAGGCCTCGACAACTTAACCTGCGGAAAAATCTTTTTTTTTAAAAGAAACCCTGACCGGCGTGTCAGAATTTCACCAAAAATCTGACGTTACCCTATTCACTCAAAAACGGTGCCAAACTGTTGCAAAGACTCCCCTGATACGTTTGGCGGTGGATAGAGAAGGGTTTTTATCATAGGGAATAAAATCAGGCCTCGACAACTTAACCTGCGGAAAAACTTTTTTTGAAAAAAATCCCTGACCGGCGGGTCAGAATTTCACCAAAAATCTGACGTTACCCGATTCACTCAAAAATGGTGCCAAACTGTTGCAAAGACTCCCCTGATACGTTTGGCGGTGGATACGGAAGGGTTTTTATCATAGGGAATAAAAGTAGGCTTCGACAACTTAACCTGCGGAAAAAAATTTTTTTGAAAAAAATCCCTGACCGGCGGGTCAGAATTTCACCAAAAATCTGACGTTACCCGATTCATTCAAAAACGGTGCCAAACTGTTGCAATGGCTCCCCTGATACGTTTGGCGGTGGATAGAGAAGGGTTTTTATCATAGGGAATAAAATCAGGCCTCGACAACTTAACCTGCGGAAAAACTTTTTTTTGAAAAAAATCCCTGACCAGCGGGTCAGAATTTCACCAAAAATCTGACGTTACCCGATTCACTCAAAAACGGTGCCAAACTGTTGCAAAGACTCCCCTGATACGTTTGGCGGTGGATACAGAAGAGTTTTTATCATAGGGAATAAAATCAGGCCTCGACAACTTAAGCTGAGGAAAAACTTTTTTTTGAAAAAAATCCCTGACCGGCGGGTCAGAATTTCACCAAAAATCTGACGTTACCCGATTCACTCAAAAATGGTGCCAAACTGTTCCAAAGACTCCCCTGATACGTTTGGCGGTGGATACGGAAGGGTTTTTATCATAGGGAATAAAATCAGGCCTCGACAACTTAACCTGCGGAAAAATCTTTTTTTTTAAAAGAAACCCTGACCGGCGTGTCAGAATTTCACCAAAAATCTGACGTTACCCTATTCACTCAAAAACGGTGCCAAACTGTTGCAAAGACTCCCCTGATACGTTTGGCGGTGGATAGAGAAGGGTTTTTATCATAGGGAATAAAATCAGGCCTCGACAACTTAACCTGCGGAAAAACTTTTTTTTGAAAAAAATCCCTGACCGGCGGGTCAGAATTTCACCAAAAATCTGACGTTACCCGATTCACTCAAAAACGGTGCCAAACTGTTGCAAAGACTCCCCTGATATGTTTGACGGTGGATACAGAAGTGTTTTTATCATAGGGAATAAAATCAGGCCTCGACAACTTAACATGTGGAAAAACTTTTTTTTGAAAAAAATCCCTGACCGGCGGGTCAGAATTTCACCAAAAATCTGACGTTACCCGATTCATTCTAAAACGGTGATAAACTGTTGCAATGACTCCCCTTATACGTTTGGCGGTGGATAGAGAAGGGTTTTTATCATAGGGAATAAAATCAGGCCTCGACAACTTAACCTGCGGAAAAACTTTTTTTTGAAAAAAATCCCTGACCGGCGGGTCAGAATTTCACCAAAAATCTGACGTTACCCGATTCACTCAAAAATGGTGCCAAACTGTTGCAAAGACTCCCCTGATACGTTTGGCGGTGGATACGGAAGGGTTTTTATCATAGGGAATAAAAGTAGGCCTCGACAACTTAACCTGCGGAAAAAAATTTTTTTGAAAAAAATCCCTGACCGGCGGGTCAGAATTTCACCAAAAATCTGACGTTACCCGATTCATTCAAAAACGGTGCCAAACTGTTGCAATGGCTCCCCTGATACGTTTGGCGGTGGATAGAGAAGGGTTTTTATCATAGGGAATAAAATCAGGCCTCGACAACTTAACCTGTGGAAAAACTTTTTTTTTGAAAAATATCCCTGACCGGCGGGTCAGAATTTCACCAAAAATCTGACGTTACCCTATTCACTCAAAAACGGTGCCAAACTGTTGCAAAGACTCCCCTGTTACGTTTGGCGGTGGATAGAGAAGGGTTTTTATCATAGGGAATAAAATCAGGCCTCGACAACTTAACCTGTGGAAAAACTTTTTTTTGAAAAAAATCCCTGACCGGCGGGTCAGAATTTCACCAAAAATCTGACGTTACCCGATTCACTCAAAAACGGTGCCAAACTGTTGCAAAGACTCCCCTTATATGTTTGACGGTGGATACAGAAGTGTTTTTATCATAGGGAATAAAATCAGGCCTCGACAACTTAACATGTGGAAAAACTTTTTTTTGAAAAAAATCCCTGACCGGCGGGTCAGAATTTCACCAAAAATCTGACGTTACCCGATTCATTCTAAAACGGTGCCAAACTGTTGCAATGACTCCCCTGATACGTTTGGCGGTGGATAGAGAAGGGTTTTTATCATAGGGAATAAAATCAGGCCTCGACAACTTAATCTGCGGAAAAACTTTTTTTGAAAAAAATCCCTGACCGGCGGGTCAGAATTTCACCAAAAATCTGACGTTACCCGATTCACTCAAAAATGGTGCCAAACTGTTGCAAAGACTCCCCTGATACGTTTGGCGGTGGATACGGAAGGGTTTTTATCATAGGGAATAAAAGTAGGCCTCGACAACTTAACCTGCGGAAAAAATTTTTTTTGAAAAAAATCCCTGACCGGCGGGTCAGAATTTCACCAAAAATCTGACGTTACCCGATTCATTCAAAAACGGTGCCAAACTGTTGCAATGGCTCCCCTGATACGTTTGGCGGTGGATAGAGAAGGGTTTTTATCATAGGGAATAAAATCAGGCCTCGACAACTTAACCTGCGGAAAAACTTTTTTTTGAAAAAAATCCCTGACCGGCGGGTCAGAATTTCACCAAAAATCTGACGTTACCCGATTCACTCAAAAACGGTGCCAAACTGTTGCAAAGAGTCCCCTGATACGTTTGACGGTGGATACAGAAGTGTTTTTATCATAGGGAATAAAATCAGGCCTCGACAACTTAACATGTGGAAAAACTTTTTTTTGAAAAAAATCCCTGACCAGCGGGTCAGAATTTCACCAAAAATCTGACGTTACCCGATTCACTCAAAAACGGTGCCAAACTGTTGCAAAGACTCCCCTGATACGTTTGGCGGTGGATACAGAAGAGTTTTTATCATAGGGAATAAAATCAGGCCTCGACAACTTAACCTGCGGAAAAATCTTTTTTTTGAAAAGAAACCCTGACCGGCGTGTCAGAATTTCACCAAAAATCTGACGTTACCCTATTCACTCAAAAACGGTGCCAAACTGTTGCAAAGACTCCCCTGATATGTTTGACGGTGGATACAGAAGTGTTTTTATCATAGGGAATAAAATCAGGCCTCGACAACTTAACATGTGGAAAAACTTTTTTTTGAAAAAAATCCCTGACCGGCGGGTCAGAATTTCACCAAAAATCTGACGTTACCCGATTCATTCTAAAACGGTGCCAAACTGTTGCAATGACTCCCCTTATACGTTTGGCGGTGGATAGAGAAGGGTTTTTATCATAGGGAATAAAATCAGGCCTCGACAACTTAACCTGCGGAAAAACTTTTTTTTGAAAAATATCCCTGACCGGCGGGTCAGAATTTCACCAAAAATCTGACGTTACCCTATTCACTCAAAAACGGTGCCAAACTGTTGCAAAGACTCCCCTGTTACGTTTGGCGGTGGATAGAGAAGGGTTTTTATCATAGGGAATAAAATCAGGCCTCGACAACTTAACCTGCGGAAAAACTTTTTTTTGAAAAAAATCCCTGACCGGCGGGTCAGAATTTCACCAAAAATCTGACGTTACCCGATTCATTCTAAAACGGTGCCAAACTGTTGCAATGACTCCCCTGATACGTTTGGCGGTGGATAGAGAAGGGTTTTTATCATAGGGAATAAAATCAGGCCTCGACAACTTAACCTGCGGAAAAACTTTTTTTGAAAAAAATCCCTGACCGGCGGGTCAGAATTTCACCAAAAATCTGACGTTACCCGATTCACTCAAAAATGGTGCCAAACTGTTGCAAAGACTCCCCTGATACGTTTGGCGGTGGATACGGAAGGGTTTTTATCATAGGGAATAAAAGTAGGCCTCGACAACTTAACCTGCGGAAAAAAATTTTTTTGAAAAAAATCCCTGACCGGCGGGTCAGAATTTCACCAAAAATCTGACGTTACCCGATTCATTCAAAAACGGTGCCAAACTGTTGCAATGGCTCCCCTGATACGTTTGGCGGTGGATAGAGAAGGGTTTTTATCATAGGGAATAAAATCAGGCCTCGACAACTTAACCTGCGGAAAAACTTTTTTTTGAAAAAAATCCCTGACCGGCGGGTCAGAATTTCACCAAAAATCTGACGTTACCCGATTCACTCAAAAACGGTGCCAAACTGTTGCAAAGACTCCCCTGATACGTTTGCCGGTGGATACAGAAGTGTTTTTATCATAGGGAATAAAATCAGGCCTCAACAACTTAACATGTGGAAAAACTTTTTTTTAAAAAAAATCCCTGACCAGCGGGTCAGAATTTCACCAAAAATCTGACGTTACCCGATTCACTCAAAAATGGTGCCAAACTGTTCCAAAGACTCCCCTGATACGTTTGGCGGTGGATACGGAAGGGTTTTTATCATAGGGAATAAAATCAGGCCTCGACAACTTAACCTGCGGAAAAATCTTTTTTTTGAAAAAAAACCCTGACCGGCGTGTCAGAATTTCACCAAAAATCTGACGTTACCCGATTCATTCTAAAACGGTGCCAAACTGTTGCAATGACTCCCCTGATACGTTTGGCGGTGGATAGAGAAGGGTTTTTATCATAGGGAATAAAATCAGGCCTCGACAACTTAACCTGCGGAAAAACTTTTTTTTGAAAAATATCCCTGACCGGCGGGTCAGAATTTCACCAAAAATCTGACGTTACCCTATTCACTCAAAAACGGTGCCAAACTGTTGCAAAGACTCCCCTGTTACGTTTGGCGGTGGATAGAGAAGGGTTTTTATCATAGGGAATAAAATCAGGCCTCGACAACTTAACATGTGGAAAAACTTTTTTTTGAAAAAAATCCCTGACCGGCGGGTCAGAATTTCACCAAAAATCTAACGTTACCCGATTCATTCTAAAACGGTGCCAAACTGTTGCAATGACTCCCCTGATACGTTTGGCGGTGGATAGAGAAGGGTTTTTATCATAGGGAATAAAATCAGGCCTCGACAACTTAACCTGCGGAAAAACTTTTTTTGAAAAAAATCCCTGACCGGCGGGTCAGAATTTCACCAAAAATCTGACGTTACCCGATTCACTCAAAAATGGTGCCAAACTGTTTCAAAGACTCCCCTGATACGTTTGGCGGTGGATACGGAAGGGTTTTTATCATAGGGAATAAAAGTAGGCCTCGACAACTTAACCTGCGGAAAAAAATTTTTTTGAAAAAAATCCCTGACCGGCGGGTCAGAATTTCACCAAAAATCTGACGTTACCCGATTCATTCAAAAACGGTGCCAAACTGTTGCAATGGCTCCCCTGATACGTTTGGCGGTGGATAGAGAAGGGTTTTTATCATAGGGAATAAAATCAGGCCTCGACAACTTAACCTGCGGAAAAACTTTTTTTTGAAAAAAATCCCTGACCGGCGGGTCAGAATTTCACCAAAAATCTGACGTTACCCGATTCACTCAAAAACGGTGCCAACCTGTTGCAAAGACTCCCCTGATACGTTTGACGGTGGATACAGAAGTGTTTTTATCATAGGGAATAAAATCAGGCCTCGACAACTTAACATGTGGAAAAACTTTTTTTTGAAAAAAATCCCTGACCAGCGGGTCAGAATTTCACCAAAAATCTGACGTTACCCGATTCACTCAAAAACGGTGCCAAACTGCTGCAAAGACTCCCCTGATACGTTTGGCGGTGGATACAGAAGAGTTTTTATCATAGGGAATAAAATCAGGCCTCGACAACTTAAGCTGAGGAAAAACTTTTTTTTGAAAAAAATCCCTGACCGGGGGGTCAGAATTTCACCAAAAATCTGACGTTACCCGATTCACTCAAAAATGGTGCCAAACTGTTCCAAAGACTCCCCTGATACGTTTGGCGGTGGATACGGAAGGGTTTTTATCATAGGGAATAAAATCAGGCCTCGACAACTTAACCTGCGGAAAAATCTTTTTTTTGAAAAGAAACCCTGACCGGCGTGTCAGAATTTCACCAAAAATCTGACGTTACCCTATTCACTCAAAAACGGTGCCAAACTGTTGCAAAGACTCCCCTGATACGTTTGGCGGTGGATAGAGAAGGGTTTTTATCATAGGGAATAAAATCAGGCCTCGACAACTTAACCTGCGGAAAAACTTTTTTTTGAAAAATATCCCTGACCGGCGGGTCAGAATTTCACCAAAAATCTGACGTTACCCTATTCACTCAAAAACGGTGCCAAACTGTTGCAAAGACTCCCCTGTTACGTTTGGCGGTGGATAGAGAAGGGTTTTTATCATAGGGAATAAAATCAGGCCTCGACAACTTAACCTGCGGAAAAACTTTTTTTTGAAAAAAATCCCTGACCGGCGGGTCAGAATTTCACCAAAAATCTGACGTTACCCGATTCATTCTAAAACGGTGCCAAACTGTTGCAATGACTCCCCTGATACGTTTGGAGGTGGATAGAGAAGGGTTTTTATCATAGGGAATAAAATCAGGCCTCGACAACTTAACCTGCGGAAAAACTTTTTTTGAAAAAAATCCCTGACCGGCGGGTCAGAATTTCACCAAAAATCTGACGTTACCCGATTCACTCAAAAATGGTGCCAAACTGTTGCAAAGACTCCCCTGATACGTTTGGCGGTGGATACGGAAGGGTTTTTATCATAGGGAATAAAAGTAGGCCTCGACAACTTAACCTGCGGAAAAAAATTTTTTTGAAAAAAATCCCTGACCGGCGGGTCAGAATTTCACCAAAAATCTGACGTTACCCGATTCATTCAAAAACGGTGCCAAACTGTTGCAATGGCTCCCCTGATACGTTTGGCGGTGGATAGAGAAGGGTTTTTATCATAGGGAATAAAATCAGGCCTCGACAACTTAACCTGCGGAAAAACTTTTTTTTGAAAAAAATCCCTGACCAGCGGGTCAGAATTTCACCAAAAATCTGACGTTACCCGATTCACTCAAAAACGGTGCCAACCTGTTGCAAAGACTCCCCTGATACGTTTGACGGTGGATACAGAAGTGTTTTTATCATAGGGAATAAAATCAGGCCTCGACAACTTAACATGTGGAAAAACTTTTTTTTGAAAAAAATCCCTGACCAGCGGGTCAGAATTTCACCAAAAATCTGACGTTACCCGATTCACTCAAAAACGGTGCCAAACTGCTGCAAACACTCCCCTGATACGTTTGGCGGTGGATACAGAAGAGTTTTTATCATAGGGAATAAAATCAGGCCTCGACAACTTAAGCTGAGGAAAAACTTTTTTTTGAAAAAAATCCCTGACCGGGGGGTCAGAATTTCACCAAAAATCTGACGTTACCCGATTCACTCAAAAATGGTGCCAAACTGTTCCAAAGACTCCCCTGATACGTTTGGCGGTGGATACGGAAGGGTTTTTATCATAGGGAATAAAATCAGGCCTCGACAACTTAACCTGCGGAAAAATCTTTTTTTTGAAAAGAAACCCTGACCGGCGTGTCAGAATTTCACCAAAAATCTGACGTTACCCTATTCACTCAAAAACGGTGCCAAACTGTTGCAAAGACTCCCCTGATACGTTTGGCGGTGGATAGAGAAGGGTTTTTATCATAGGGAATAAAATCAGGCCTCGACAACTTAACCTGCGGAAAAACTTTTTTTTGAAAAAAATCCCTGACCGGCGGGTCAGAATTTCACCAAAAATCTGACGTTACCCGATTCACTCAAAAACGGTGCCAAACTGTTGCAAAGACTCCCCTGATATGTTTGACGGTGGATACAGAAGTGTTTTTATCATAGGGAATAAAATCAGGCCTCGACAACTTAACATGTGGAAAAACTTTTTTTTGAAAAAAATCCCTGACCGGCGGGTCAGAATTTCACCAAAAATCTGACGTTACCCGATTCATTCTAAAACGGTGCCAAACTGTTGCAATGACTCCCCTTATACGTTTGGCGGTGGATAGAGAAGGGTTTTTATCATAGGGAATAAAATCAGGCCTCGACAACTTAACCTGCGGAAAAACTTTTTTTTGAAAAATATCCCTGACCGGCGGGTCAGAATTTCACCAAAAATCTGACGTTACCCTATTCACTCAAAAACGGTGCCAAACTGTTGCAAAGACTCCCCTGTTACGTTTGGCGGTGGATAGAGAAGGGTTTTTATCATAGGGAATAAAATCAGGCCTCGACAACTTAACCTGCGGAAAAACTTTTTTTTGAAAAAAATCCCTGACCGGCGGGTCAGAATTTCACCAAAAATCTGACGTTACCCGATTCATTCTAAAACGGTGCCAAACTGTTGCAATGACTCCCCTGATACGTTTGGCGGTGGATAGAGAAGGGTTTTTATCATAGGGAATAAAATCAGGCCTCGACAACTTAACCTGCGGAAAAACTTTTTTTGAAAAAAATCCCTGACCGGCGGGTCAGAATTTCACCAAAAATCTGACGTTACCCGATTCACTCAAAAATGGTGCCAAACTGTTGCAAAGACTCCCCTGATACGTTTGGCGGTGGATACGGAAGGGTTTTTATCATAGGGAATAAAAGTAGGCCTCGACAACTTAACCTGCGGAAAAAAATTTTTTTGAAAAAAATCCCTGACCGGCGGGTCAGAATTTCACCAAAAATCTGACGTTACCCGATTCATTCAAAAACGGTGCCAAACTGTTGCAATGGCTCCCCTGATACGTTTGGCGGTGGATAGAGAAGGGTTTTTATCATAGGGAATAAAATCAGGCCTCGACAACTTAACCTGCGGAAAAACTTTTTTTTGAAAAAAATCCCTGACCAGCGGGTCAGAATTTCACCAAAAATCTGACGTTACCCGATTCACTCAAAAACGGTGCCAACCTGTTGCAAAGACTCCCCTGATACGTTTGACGGTGGATACAGAAGTGTTTTTATCATAGGGAATAAAATCAGGCCTCGACAACTTAACATGTGGAAAAACTTTTTTTTGAAAAAAATCCCTGACCAGCGGGTCAGAATTTCACCAAAAATCTGACGTTACCCGATTCACTCAAAAACGGTGCCAAACTGCTGCAAACACTCCCCTGATACGTTTGGCGGTGGATACAGAAGAGTTTTTATCATAGGGAATAAAATCAGGCCTCGACAACTTAAGCTGAGGAAAAACTTTTTTTTGAAAAAAATCCCTGACCGGGGGGTCAGAATTTCACCAAAAATCTGACGTTACCCGATTCACTCAAAAATGGTGCCAAACTGTTCCAAAGACTCCCCTGATACGTTTGGCGGTGGATACGGAAGGGTTTTTATCATAGGGAATAAAATCAGGCCTCGACAACTTAACCTGCGGAAAAATCTTTTTTTTGAAAAGAAACCCTGACCGGCGTGTCAGAATTTCACCAAAAATCTGACGTTACCCTATTCACTCAAAAACGGTGCCAAACTGTTGCAAAGACTCCCCTGATACGTTTGGCGGTGGATAGAGAAGGGTTTTTATCATAGGGAATAAAATCAGGCCTCGACAACTTAACCTGCGGAAAAACTTTTTTTTGAAAAAAATCCCTGACCGGCGGGTCAGAATTTCACCAAAAATCTGACGTTACCCGATTCACTCAAAAACGGTGCCAAACTGTTGCAAAGACTCCCCTGATATGTTTGACGGTGGATACAGAAGTGTTTTTATCATAGGGAATAAAATCAGGCCTCGACAACTTAACATGTGGAAAAACTTTTTTTTGAAAAAAATCCCTGACCGGCGGGTCAGAATTTCACCAAAAATCTGACGTTACCCGATTCATTCTAAAACGGTGCCAAACTGTTGCAATGACTCCCCTTATACGTTTGGCGGTGGATAGAGAAGGGTTTTTATCATAGGGAATAAAATCAGGCCTCGACAACTTAACCTGCGGAAAAACTTTTTTTTGAAAAATATCCCTGACCGGCGGGTCAGAATTTCACCAAAAATCTGACGTTACCCTATTCACTCAAAAACGGTGCCAAACTGTTGCAAAGACTCCCCTGTTACGTTTGGCGGTGGATAGAGAAGGGTTTTTATCATAGGGAATAAAATCAGGCCTCGACAACTTAACCTGCGGAAAAACTTTTTTTTGAAAAAAATCCCTGACCGGCGGGTCAGAATTTCACCAAAAATCTGACGTTACCCGATTCATTCTAAAACGGTGCCAAACTGTTGCAATGACTCCCCTGATACGTTTGGCGGTGGATAGAGAAGGGTTTTTATCATAGGGAATAAAATCAGGCCTCGACAACTTAACCTGCGGAAAAACTTTTTTTGAAAAAAATCCCTGACCGGCGGGTCAGAATTTCACCAAAAATCTGACGTTACCCGATTCACTCAAAAATGGTGCCAAACTGTTGCAAAGACTCCCCTGATACGTTTGGCGGTGGATACGGAAGGGTTTTTATCATAGGGAATAAAAGTAGGCCTCGACAACTTAACCTGCGGAAAAAAATTTTTTTGAAAAAAATCCCTGACCGGCGGGTCAGAATTTCACCAAAAATCTGACGTTACCCGATTCATTCAAAAACGGTGCCAAACTGTTGCAATGGCTCCCCTGATACGTTTGGCGGTGGATAGAGAAGGGTTTTTATCATAGGGAATAAAATCAGGCCTCGACAACTTAACCTGCGGAAAAACTTTTTTTTGAAAAAAATCCCTGACCGGCGGGTCAGAATTTCACCAAAAATCTGACGTTACCCGATTCACTCAAAAACGGTGCCAAACTGTTGCAAAGAGTCCCCTGATACGTTTGACGGTGGATACAGAAGTGTTTTTATCATAGGGAATAAAATCAGGCCTCGACAACTTAACATGTGGAAAAACTTTTTTTTGAAAAAAATCCCTGACCAGCGGGTCAGAATTTCACCAAAAATCTGACGTTACCCGATTCACTCAAAAACGGTGCCAAACTGTTGCAAAGACTCCCCTGATACGTTTGGCGGTGGATACAGAAGAGTTTTTATCATAGGGAATAAAATCAGGCCTCGACAACTTAACCTGCGGAAAAATCTTTTTTTTGAAAAGAAACCCTGACCGGCGTGTCAGAATTTCACCAAAAATCTGACGTTACCCTATTCACTCAAAAACGGTGCCAAACTGTTGCAAAGACTCCCCTGATATGTTTGACGGTGGATACAGAAGTGTTTTTATCATAGGGAATAAAATCAGGCCTCGACAACTTAACATGTGGAAAAACTTTTTTTTGAAAAAAATCCCTGACCGGCGGGTCAGAATTTCACCAAAAATCTGACGTTACCCGATTCATTCTAAAACGGTGCCAAACTGTTGCAATGACTCCCCTTATACGTTTGGCGGTGGATAGAGAAGGGTTTTTATCATAGGGAATAAAATCAGGCCTCGACAACTTAACCTGCGGAAAAATCTTTTTTTTGAAAAGAAACCCTGACCGGCGTGTCAGAATTTCACCAAAAATCTGACGTTACCCGATTCACTCAAAAACGGTGCCAAACTGCTGCAAACACTCCCCTGATACGTTTGGCGGTGGATACAGAAGAGTTTTTATCATAGGGAATAAAATCAGGCCTCGACAACTTAAGCTGAGGAAAAACTTTTTTTTGAAAAAAATCCCTGACCGGGGGGTCAGAATTTCACCAAAAATCTGACGTTACCCGATTCACTCAAAAATGGTGCCAAACTGTTCCAAAGACTCCCCTGATACGTTTGGCGGTGGATACGGAAGGGTTTTTATCATAGGGAATAAAATCAGGCCTCGACAACTTAACCTGCGGAAAAATCTTTTTTTTGAAAAGAAACCCTGACCGGCGTGTCAGAATTTCACCAAAAATCTGACGTTACCCTATTCACTCAAAAACGGTGCCAAACTGTTGCAAAGACTCCCCTGATACGTTTGGCGGTGGATAGAGAAGGGTTTTTATCATAGGGAATAAAATCAGGCCTCGACAACTTAACCTGCGGAAAAACTTTTTTTTGAAAAAAATCCCTGACCGGCGGGTCAGAATTTCACCAAAAATCTGACGTTACCCGATTCACTCAAAAACGGTGCCAAACTGTTGCAAAGACTCCCCTGATATGTTTGACGGTGGATACAGAAGTGTTTTTATCATAGGGAATAAAATCAGGCCTCGACAACTTAACATGTGGAAAAACTTTTTTTTGAAAAAAATCCCTGACCGGCGGGTCAGAATTTCACCAAAAATCTGACGTTACCCGATTCTTTCTAAAACGGTGCCAAACAGTTGCAATGACTCCCCTTATACGTTTGGCGGTGGATAGAGAAGGGTTTTTATCATAGGGAATAAAATCAGGCCTCGACAACTTAACCTGCGGAAAAACTTTTTTTTGAAAAATATCCCTGACCGGCGGGTCAGAATTTCACCAAAAATCTGACGTTACCCTATTCACTCAAAAACGGTGCCAAACTGTTGCAAAGACTCCCCTGTTACGTTTGGCGGTGGATAGAGAAGGGTTTTTATCATAGGGAATAAAATCAGGCCTCGACAACTTAACCTGCGGAAAAACTTTTTTTTGAAAAAAATCCCTGACCGGCGGGTCAGAATTTCACCAAAAATCTGACGTTACCCGATTCATTCTAAAACGGTGCCAAACTGTTGCAATGACTCCCCTGATACGTTTGGCGGTGGATAGAGAAGGGTTTTTATCATAGGGAATAAAATCAGGCCTCGACAACTTAACCTGCGGAAAAACTTTTTTTGAAAAAAATCCCTGACCGGCGGGTCAGAATTTCACCAAAAATCTGACGTTACCCGATTCACTCAAAAATGGTGCCAAACTGTTGCAAAGACTCCCCTGATACGTTTGGCGGTGGATACGGAAGGGTTTTTATCATAGGGAATAAAAGTAGGCCTCGACAACTTAACCTGCGGAAAAAAATTTTTTTGAAAAAAATCCCTGACCGGCGGGTCAGAATTTCACCAAAAATCTGACGTTACCCGATTCATTCAAAAACGGTGCCAAACTGTTGCAATGGCTCCCCTGATACGTTTGGCGGTGGATAGAGAAGGGTTTTTATCATAGGGAATAAAATCAGGCCTCGACAACTTAACCTGCGGAAAAACTTTTTTTTGAAAAAAATCCCTGACCGGCGGGTCAGAATTTCACCAAAAATCTGACGTTACCCGATTCACTCAAAAACGGTGCCAAACTGTTGCAAAGAGTCCCCTGATACGTTTGACGGTGGATACAGAAGTGTTTTTATCATAGGGAATAAAATCAGGCCTCGACAACTTAACATGTGGAAAAACTTTTTTTTGAAAAAAATCCCTGACCAGCGGGTCAGAATTTCACCAAAAATCTGACGTTACCCGATTCACTCAAAAACGGTGCCAAACTGTTGCAAAGACTCCCCTGATACGTTTGGCGGTGGATACAGAAGAGTTTTTATCATAGGGAATAAAATCAGGCCTCGACAACTTAACCTGCGGAAAAATCTTTTTTTTGAAAAGAAACCCTGACCGGCGTGTCAGAATTTCACCAAAAATCTGACGTTACCCTATTCACTCAAAAACGGTGCCAAACTGTTGCAAAGACTCCCCTGATATGTTTGACGGTGGATACAGAAGTGTTTTTATCATAGGGAATAAAATCAGGCCTCGACAACTTAACATGTGGAAAAACTTTTTTTTGAAAAAAATCCCTGACCGGCGGGTCAGAATTTCACCAAAAATCTGACGTTACCCGATTCATTCTAAAACGGTGCCAAACTGTTGCAATGACTCCCCTTATACGTTTGGCGGTGGATAGAGAAGGGTTTTTATCATAGGGAATAAAATCAGGCCTCGACAACTTAACCTGCGGAAAAACTTTTTTTTGAAAAATATCCCTGACCGGCGGGTCAGAATTTCACCAAAAATCTGACGTTACCCTATTCACTCAAAAACGGTGCCAAACTGTTGCAAAGACTCCCCTGTTACGTTTGGCGGTGGATAGAGAAGGGTTTTTATCATAGGGAATAAAATCAGGCCTCGACAACTTAACCTGCGGAAAAACTTTTTTTTGAAAAAAATCCCTGACCGGCGGGTCAGAATTTCACCAAAAATCTGACGTTACCCGATTCATTCTAAAACGGTGCCAAACTGTTGCAATGACTCCCCTGATACGTTTGGAGGTGGATAGAGAAGGGTTTTTATCATAGGGAATAAAATCAGGCCTCGACAACTTAACCTGCGGAAAAACTTTTTTTGAAAAAAATCCCTGACCGGCGGGTCAGAATTTCACCAAAAATCTGACGTTACCCGATTCACTCAAAAACGGTGCCAAACTGTTGCAAAGACTCCCCTGATACGTTTGGCGGTGGATACAGAAGAGTTTTTATCATAGGGAATAAAATCAGGCCTCGACAACTTAACCTGCGGAAAAATCTTTTTTTTGAAAAGAAACCCTGACCGGCGTGTCAGAATTTCACCAAAAATCTGACGTTACCCTATTCACTCAAAAACGGTGCCAAACTGTTGCAAAGACTCCCCTGATATGTTTGACGGTGGATACAGAAGTGTTTTTATCATAGGGAATAAAATCAGGCCTCGACAACTTAACATGTGGAAAAACTTTTTTTTGAAAAAAATCCCTGACCGGCGGGTCAGAATTTCACCAAAAATCTGACGTTACCCGATTCATTCTAAAACGGTGCCAAACTGTTGCAATGACTCCCCTTATACGTTTGGCGGTGGATAGAGAAGGGTTTTTATCATAGGGAATAAAATCAGGCCTCGACAACTTAACCTGCGGAAAAACTTTTTTTTGAAAAATATCCCTGACCGGCGGGTCAGAATTTCACCAAAAATCTGACGTTACCCTATTCACTCAAAAACGGTGCCAAACTGTTGCAAAGACTCCCCTGTTACGTTTGGCGGTGGATAGAGAAGGGTTTTTATCATAGGGAATAAAATCAGGCCTCGACAACTTAACCTGCGGAAAAACTTTTTTTTGAAAAAAATCCCTGACCGGCGGGTCAGAATTTCACCAAAAATCTGACGTTACCCGATTCATTCTAAAACGGTGCCAAACTGTTGCAATGACTCCCCTGATACGTTTGGAGGTGGATAGAGAAGGGTTTTTATCATAGGGAATAAAATCAGGCCTCGACAACTTAACCTGCGGAAAAACTTTTTTTGAAAAAAATCCCTGACCGGCGGGTCAGAATTTCACCAAAAATCTGACGTTACCCGATTCACTCAAAAATGGTGCCAAACTGTTGCAAAGACTCCCCTGATACGTTTGGCGGTGGATACGGAAGGGTTTTTATCATAGGGAATAAAAGTAGGCCTCGACAACTTAACCTGCGGAAAAAAATTTTTTTGAAAAAAATCCCTGACCGGCGGGTCAGAATTTCACCAAAAATCTGACGTTACCCGATTCATTCAAAAACGGTGCCAAACTGTTGCAATGGCTCCCCTGATACGTTTGGCGGTGGATAGAGAAGGGTTTTTATCATAGGGAATAAAATCAGGCCTCGACAACTTAACCTGCGGAAAAACTTTTTTTTGAAAAAAATCCCTGACCGGCGGGTCAGAATTTCACCAAAAATCTGACGTTACCCGATTCACTCAAAAACGGTGCCATACTGTCTCAAAGACTCCCCTGATACGTTTGACGGTGGATACAGAAGTGTTTTTATCATAGGGAATAAAATCAGGCCTCGACAACTTAACATGTGGAAAAACTTTTCTTTGAAAAAAATCCCTGACCGGCGGGTCAGAATTTCACCAAAAATCTGACGTTACCCGATTCACTCAAAAACGGTGCCAAACTGTTGCAAAGACTCCCCTGATACGTTTGGCGGTGGATACAGAAGAGTTTTTATCATAGGGAATAAAATCAGGCCTCGACAACTTAAGCTGAGGAAAAACTTTTTTTTGAAAAAAATCCCTGACCGGCGGGTCAGAATTTCACCAAAAATCTGACGTTACCCGATTCATTCAAAAACGGTGCCAAACTGTTGCAATGGCTCCCCTGATACGTTTGGCGGTGGATAGAGAAGGGTTTTTATCATAGGGAATAAAATCAGGCCTCGACAACTTAACCTGCGGAAAAACTTTTTTTTGAAAAAAATCCCTGACCGGCGGGTCAGAATTTCACCAAAAATCTGACGTTACCCGATTCACTCAAAAACGGTGCCAAACTGTTGCAAAGACTCCCCTGATACGTTTGACGGTGGATACAGAAGTGTTTTTATCATAGGGAATAAAATCAGGCCTCAACAACTTAACATGTGGAAAAACTTTTTTTAAAAAAAAATCCCTGACCAGCGGGTCAGAATTTCACCAAAAATCTGACGTTACCCGATTCACTCAAAAATGGTGCCAAACTGTTCCAAAGACTCCCCTGATACGTTTGGCGGTGGATACGGAAGGGTTTTTATCATAGGGAATAAAATCAGGCCTCGACAACTTAACCTGCGGAAAAATCTTTTTTTTGAAAAAAAACCCTGACCGGCGTGTCAGAATTTCACCAAAAATCTGACGTTACCCGATTCATTCTAAAACGGTGCCAAACTGTTGCAATGACTCCCCTGATACGTTTGGCGGTGGATAGAGAAGGGTTTTTATCATAGGGAATAAAATCAGGCCTCGACAACTTAACCTGCGGAAAAACTTTTTTTTGAAAAATATCCCTGACCGGCGGGTCAGAATTTCACCAAAAATCTGACGTTACCCTATTCACTCAAAAACGGTGCCAAACTGTTGCAAAGACTCCCCTGTTACGTTTGGCGGTGGATAGAGAAGGGTTTTTATCATAGGGAATAAAATCAGGCCTCGACAACTTAACATGTGGAAAAACTTTTTTTTGAAAAAAATCCCTGACCGGCGGGTCAGAATTTCACCAAAAATCTAACGTTACCCGATTCATTCTAAAACGGTGCCAAACTGTTGCAATGACTCCCCTGATACGTTTGGCGGTGGATAGAGAAGGGTTTTTATCATAGGGAATAAAATCAGGCCTCGACAACTTAACCTGCGGAAAAACTTTTTTTGAAAAAAATCCCTGACCGGCGGGTCAGAATTTCACCAAAAATCTGACGTTACCCGATTCACTCAAAAATGGTGCCAAACTGTTGCAAAGACTCCCCTGATACGTTTGGCGGTGGATACGGAAGGGTTTTTATCATAGGGAATAAAAGTAGGCCTCGACAACTTAACCTGCGGAAAAAATTTTTTTTGAAAAAAATCCCTGACCGGCGGGTCAGAATTTCACCAAAAATCTGACGTTACCCGATTCATTCAAAAACGGTGCCAAACTGTTGCAATGGCTCCCCTGATACGTTTGGCGGTGGATAGAGAAGGGTTTTTATCATAGGGAATAAAATCAGGCCTCGACAACTTAACCTGCGGAAAAACTTTTTTTTGAAAAAAATCCCTGACCGGCGGGTCAGAATTTCACCAAAAATCTGACGTTACCCGATTCACTCAAAAACGGTGCCAACCTGTTGCAAAGACTCCCCTGATACGTTTGACGGTGGATACAGAAGTGTTTTTATCATAGGGAATAAAATCAGGCCTCGACAACTTAACATGTGGAAAAACTTTTTTTTGAAAAAAATCCCTGACCAGCGGGTCAGAATTTCACCAAAAATCTGACGTTACCCGATTCACTCAAAAACGGTGCCAAACTGCTGCAAAGACTCCCCTGATACGTTTGGCGGTGGATACAGAAGAGTTTTTATCATAGGGAATAAAATCAGGCCTCGACAACTTAAGCTGAGGAAAAACTTTTTTTTGAAAAAAATCCCTGACCGGGGGGTCAGAATTTCACCAAAAATCTGACGTTACCCGATTCATTCAAAAACGGTGCCAAACTGTTGCAATGGCTCCCCTGATACGTTTGGCGGTGGATAGAGAAGGGTTTTTATCATAGGGAATAAAATCAGGCCTCGACAACTTAACCTGCGGAAAAACTTTTTTTTGAAAAAAATCCCTGACCGGCGGGTCAGAATTTCACCAAAAATCTGACGTTACCCGATTCACTCAAAAACGGTGCCAACCTGTTGCAAAGACTCCCCTGATACGTTTGACGGTGGATACAGAAGTGTTTTTATCATAGGGAATAAAATCAGGCCTCGACAACTTAACATGTGGAAAAACTTTTTTTTGAAAAAAATCCCTGACCAGCGGGTCAGAATTTCACCAAAAATCTGACGTTACCCGATTCACTCAAAAACGGTGCCAAACTGCTGCAAAGACTCCCCTGATACGTTTGGCGGTGGATACAGAAGAGTTTTTATCATAGGGAATAAAATCAGGCCTCGACAACTTAAGCTGAGGAAAAACTTTTTTTTGAAAAAAATCCCTGACCGGGGGGTCAGAATTTCACCAAAAATCTGACGTTACCCGATTCACTCAAAAATGGTGCCAAACTGTTCCAAAGACTCCCCTGATACGTTTGGCGGTGGATACGGAAGGGTTTTTATCATAGGGAATAAAATCAGGCCTCGACAACTTAACCTGCGGAAAAATCTTTTTTTTGAAAAGAAACCCTGACCGGCGTGTCAGAATTTCACCAAAAATCTGACGTTACCCTATTCACTCAAAAACGGTGCCAAACTGTTGCAAAGACTCCCCTGATACGTTTGGCGGTGGATAGAGAAGGGTTTTTATCATAGGGAATAAAATCAGGCCTCGACAACTTAACCTGCGGAAAAACTTTTTTTTGAAAAAAATCCCTGACCGGCGGGTCAGAATTTCACCAAAAATCTGACGTTACCCGATTCACTCAAAAACGGTGCCAAACTGTTGCAAAGACTCCCCTGATATGTTTGACGGTGGATACAGAAGTGTTTTTATCATAGGGAATAAAATCAGGCCTCGACAACTTAACATGTGGAAAAACTTTTTTTTGAAAAAAATCCCTGACCGGCGGGTCAGAATTTCACCAAAAATCTGACGTTACCCGATTCATTCTAAAACGGTGCCAAACTGTTGCAATGACTCCCCTTATACGTTTGGCGGTGGATAGAGAAGGGTTTTTATCATAGGGAATAAAATCAGGCCTCGACAACTTAACCTGCGGAAAAACTTTTTTTTGAAAAATATCCCTGACCGGCGGGTCAGAATTTCACCAAAAATCTGACGTTACCCTATTCACTCAAAAACGGTGCCAAACTGTTGCAAAGACTCCCCTGTTACGTTTGGCGGTGGATAGAGAAGGGTTTTTATCATAGGGAATAAAATCAGGCCTCGACAACTTAACCTGCGGAAAAACTTTTTTTTGAAAAAAATCCCTGACCGGCGGGTCAGAATTTCACCAAAAATCTGACGTTACCCGATTCATTCTAAAACGGTGCCAAACTGTTGCAATGACTCCCCTGATACGTTTGGCGGTGGATAGAGAAGGGTTTTTATCATAGGGAATAAAATCAGGCCTCGACAACTTAACCTGCGGAAAAACTTTTTTTGAAAAAAATCCCTGACCGGCGGGTCAGAATTTCACCAAAAATCTGACGTTACCCGATTCACTCAAAAATGGTGCCAAACTGTTGCAAAGACTCCCCTGATACGTTTGGCGGTGGATACGGAAGGGTTTTTATCATAGGGAATAAAAGTAGGCCTCGACAACTTAACCTGCGGAAAAAATTTTTTTTTGAAAAAAATCCCTGACCGGCGGGTCAGAATTTCACCAAAAATCTGACTTTACCCGATTCATTCAAAAACGGTGCCAAACTGTTGCAATGGCTCCCCTGATACGTTTGGCGGTGGATAGAGAAGGGTTTTTATCATAGGGAATAAAATCAGGCCTCGACAACTTAACCTGCGGAAAAACTTTTTTTTGAAAAAAATCCCTGACCGGCGGGTCAGAATTTCACCAAAAATCTGACGTTACCCGATTCACTCAAAAACGGTGCCAAACTGTTGCAAAGACTCCCCTGATACGTTTGGCGGTGGATACAGAAGAGTTTTTATCATAGGGAATAAAATCAGGCCTCGACAACTTAAGCTGAGGAAAAACTTTTTTTTGAAAAAAATCCCTGACCGGCGGGTCAGAATTTCACCAAAAATCTGACGTTACCCGATTCACTCAAAAATGGTGCCAAACTGTTCCAAAGACTCCCCTGATACGTTTGGCGGTGGATACGGAAGGGTTTTTATCATAGGGAATAAAATCAGGCCTCGACAACTTAACCTGCGGAAAAATCTTTTTTTTGAAAAGAAACCCTGACCGGCGTGTCAGAATTTCACCAAAAATCTGACGTTACCCTATTCACTCAAAAACGGTGCCAAACTGTTGCAAAGACTCCCCTGATACGTTTGGCGGTGGATAGAGAAGGGTTTTTATCATAGGGAATAAAATCAGGCCTCGACAACTTAACCTGCGGAAAAACTTTTTTTTGAAAAAAATCCCTGACCGGCGGGTCAGAATTTCACCAAAAATCTGACGTTACCCTATTCACTCAAAAACGGTGCCAAACTGTTGCAAAGACTCCCCTGATACGATTGGCGGTGGATAGAGAAGGGTTTTTATCATAGGGAATAAAATCAGGCCTCGACAACTTAACCTGCGGAAAAACTTTTTTTGAAAAAAATCCCTGACCGGCGGGTCAGAATTTCACCAAAAATCTGACGTTACCCGATTCACTCAAAAATGGTGCCAAACTGTTGCAAAGACTCCCCTGATACGTTTGGCGGTGGATACAGAAGGGTTTTTATCATAGGGAATAAAATCAGGCCTCGACAACTTAACCTGCGGAAAAACTTTTTTTTGAAAAAAATCCCTGACCGGCGGGTCAGAATTTCACCAAAAATCTGACGTTACCCTATTCACTCAAAAACGGTGCCAAACTGTTGCAAAGACTCCCCTGATACGATTGACGGTGGATAGAGAAGGGTTTTTATCATAGGGAATAAAATCAGGCCTCGACAACTTAACCTGCGGAAAAACTTTTTTTGAAAAAAATCCCTGACCGGCGGGTCAGAATTTCACCAAAAATCTGACGTTACCCGATTCACTCAAAAATGGTGCCAAACTGTTGCAAAGACTCCCCTGATACGTTTGGCGGTGGATACGGAAGGGTTTTTATCATAGGGAATAAAATCAGGCCTCAACAACTTAACCTGCGAAAAAACTTTTTTTTGAAAAAAATCCCTGACCGGCGTGTCAGAATTTCACCAAAAATCTGACGTTACCCGATTCACTCAAAAACGGTGCCAAACTGTTGCAAAGACTCCCCTGATACGTTTGGCGGTGGATACAGAAGAGTTTTTATCATAGGGAATAAAATCAGGCCTCGACAACTTAAGCTGAGGAAAAACTTTTTTTTGAAAAAAATCCCTGACCGGCGGGTCAGAATTTCACCAAAAATCTGACGTTACCCGATTCACTCAAAAACGGTGCCAAACTGTTGCAAAGACTCCCCTGATACGTTTGGCGGTGGATACAGAAGAGTTTTTATCATAGGGAATAAAACCAGGCCTCGACAACTTAAGCTGCGGAAAAATCTTTTTTTTGAAAAAAATCCCTGACCGGCGTGTCAGAATTTCACCAAAAATCTGACGTTACCCTATTCACTCAAAAACGGTGCCAAACTGTTGCAAAGACTCCCCTGATACGTTTGGCGGTGGATAGAGAAGGGTTTTTATGATAGGGAATAAAATCAGGCCTCGACAACTTAACCTGCGGAAAAACTTTTTTTTGAAAAAAATCCCTGACCGGCGGGTCAGAATTTCACCAAAAATCTGACGTTACCCGATTCACTCAAAAACGGTGCCAAACTGTAGCAAAGACTCCCCTGATACGTTTGACGTTGGATACAGAAGTGTTTTTATCATAGGGAATAAAATCAGGCCTCGACAACTTAACATGTGGAAAAACTTTTCTTTGAAAAGAATCCCTGACCGGCGGGTCAGAATTTCACCAAAAATCTGACGTTACCCGATTCACTCAAAAACGGTGCCAAACTGTTGCAAAGACTCCCCTGATACGTTTGGCGGTGGATACAGAAGAGTTTTTATCATAGGGAATAAAATCAGGCCTCGACAACTTAAGCTGAGGAAAAACTTTTTTTTGAAAAAAATCCCTGACCGGCGGGTCAGAATTTCACCAAAAATCTGACGTTACCCGATTCACTCAAAAATGGTGCCAAACTGTTGCAAAGACTCCCCTGATACGTTTGGCGGTGGATACGGAAGGGTTTTTATCATAGGGAATAAAATCAGGCCTCGACAACTTAAGCTGAGGAAGAAACTTTTTTTTGAAAAAAAACCCTGACCGGCGGGTCAGAATTTCACCAAAAATCTGATGTTACCCTATTCACTCAAAAATGGTGCCAAACTGTTGCAAGGACTCCCCTGATACGTTTGGTGGTGGATACAGAAGGGTTTTTATCATAGGGAATAAAATCAGGCCTCGACAACTTAACCTGCGGAAAAACTTTTTTTGAAAAAAATCCCTGACCGGCGCGTCAGAATTTCACCAAAAAACTGACGTTACCCGATTCACTCAAAAACGGTCCCAAACTGTTGCAAAGACTCCCCTGATACGTTTGGCGGTGGATACAGAAGGGTTTTTATCATAGGGTATAAAATCAGGCCTCTACAACTTAATCTGCGGAAAAAACTTTTTTTGAAAAAAATCCCTGACCGGCGGGTCAGAATTTCACCAAAAATCTGAGGTTACCCTATTCACTCAAAAATGGTGCCAAACTGTTGCAAAGACTCCCCTGATACGTTTGGCGGTGGATACAGAAGGGTTTTTATCATAGGGAATAAAATCAGGCCTCGACAACTTAACCTGCGGAAAAACTTTTTTTTGAAAAAAATCCCTGACCGGCGGGTCAGAATTTCACCAAAAATCTGACGTTACCCTATTCACTCAAAAACGGTGCCAAACTGTTGCAAAGACTCCCCTGATACGATTGGCAGTGGATAGAGAAGGGTTTTTATCATAGGGAATAAAATCAGGCCTCGACAACTTAATCTGCGGAAAAAAATTTTTTTGAAAAAAATCCCTGACCGGCGGGTCAGAATTTCACCAAAAATCTGACCTTACCCGATTCATTCAAAAACGGTGCCAAACTGTTGCAATGGCTCCCCTGATACGTTTGGTGGTGGATACAGAAGGGTTTTTATCATAGGGAATAAAATCAGGCCTCGACAACTTAACCTGCGGAAAAACTTTTTTTTGAAAAAAATCCCTGACCGGCGGGTCAGAATTTCACCAAAAATCTGACGTTACCCGATTCACTCAAAAACGGTGCCAAACTGTTGCAAAGACTCCCCTGATACGTTTGGCGGTGGATACAGAAGAGTTTTTATCATAGGGAATAAAATCAGGCCTCGACAACTTAAGCTGCGGAAAAATCTTTTTTTTGAAAAAAATCCCTGACCGGCGTGTCAGAATTTCACCAAAAATCTGACGTTACCCTATTCACTCAAAAACGGTGCCAAACTGTTGCAAAGACTCCCCTGATACGTTTGGCGGTGGATAGAGAAGGGTTTTTATGATAGGGAATAAAATCAGGCCTCAACAACTTAACCTGCGGAAAAACTTTTTTTTGAAAAAAATCCCTGACCGGCGGGTCAGAATTTCACCAAAAATCTGAGGTTACCCTATTCACTCAAAAATGGTGCCAAACTGTTGCAAAGACTCCCCTGATACGTTTGGCGGTGGATACAGAAGGGTTTTTATCATAGGGAATAAAATCAGGCCTCGACAACTTAAGCTGCGGAAAAATCTTTTTTTTGAAAAAAATCCCTGACCGGCGTGTCAGAATTTCACCAAAAATCTGACGTTACCCTATTCACTCAAAAACGGTGCCAAACTGTTGCAAAGACTCCCCTGATACGTTTGGCGGTGGATAGAGAAGGGTTTTTATGATAGGGAATAAAATCAGGCCTCGACAACTTAACCTGCGGAAAAACTTTTTTTTGAAAAAAATCCCTGACCGGCGGGTCAGAATTTCACCAAAAATCTGACGTTACCCGATTCACTCAAAAACGGTGCCAAACTGTAGCAAAGACTCCCCTGATACGTTTGACGTTGGATACAGAAGTGTTTTTATCATAGGGAATTAAATCAGGCCTCGACAACTTAACATGTGGAAAAACTTTTCTTTGAAAAAAATCCCTGACCGGCGGGTCAGAATTTCACCAAAAATCTGACGTTACCCGATTCACTCAAAAACGGTGCCAAACTGTTGCAAAGACTCCCCTGATACGTTTGGCGGTGGATACAGAAGAGTTTTTATCATAGGGAATAAAATCAGGCCTCGACAACTTAAGCTGAGGAAAAACTTTTTTTTGAAAAAAATCCCTGACCGGCGGGTCAGAATTTCACCAAAAATCTGACGTTACCCGATTCACTCAAAAATGGTGCCAAACTGTTGCAAAGACTCCCCTGATACGTTTGGCGGTGGATACGGAAGGGTTTTTATCATAGGGAATAAAATCAGGCCTCGACAACTTAAGCTGAGGAAAAAACTTTTTTTTGAAAAAAAACCCTGACCGGCGGGTCAGAATTTCACCAAAAATCTGAGGTTACCCTATTCACTCAAAAATGGTGCCAAACTGTTGCAAAGACTCCCCTGATACGTTTGGCGGTGGATACAGAAGGGTTTTTATCATAGGGAATAAAATCAGGCCTCGACAACTTAAGCTGCGGAAAAATCTTTTTTTTGAAAAAAATCCCTGACCGGCGTGTCAGAATTTCACCAAAAATCTGACGTTACCCTATTCACTCAAAAACGGTGCCAAACTGTTGCAAAGACTCCCCTGATACGTTTGGCGGTGGATAGAGAAGGGTTTTTATGATAGGGAATAAAATCAGGCCTCGACAACTTAACCTGCGGAAAAACTTTTTTTTGAAAAAAATCCCTGACCGGCGGGTCAGAATTTCACCAAAAATCTGAGGTTACCCTATTCACTCAAAAATGGTGCCAAACTGTTGCAAAGACTCCCCTGATACGTTTGGCGGTGGATACAGAAGGGTTTTTATCATAGGGAATAAAATCAGGCCTCGACAACTTAAGCTGCGGAAAAATCTTTTTTTTGAAAAAAATCCCTGACTGGCGTGTCAGAATTTCACCAAAAATCTGACGTTACCCTATTCACTCAAAAACGGTGCCAAACTGTTGCAAAGACTCCCCTGATACGTTTGGCGGTGGATAGAGAAGGGTTTTTATGATAGGGAATAAAATCAGGCCTCGACAACTTAACCTGCGGAAAAACTTTTTTTTGAAAAAAATCCCTGACCGGCGGGTCAGAATTTCACCAAAAATCTGACGTTACCCGATTCACTCAAAAACGGTGCCAAACTGTAGCAAAGACTCCCCTGATACGTTTGACGTTGGATACAGAAGTGTTTTTATCATAGGGAATAAAATCAGGCCTCGACAACTTAACATGTGGAAAAACTTTTCTTTGAAAAAAATCCCTGACCGGCGGGTCAGAATTTCACCAAAAATCTGACGTTACCCGATTCACTCAAAAACGGTGCCAAACTGTTGCAAAGACTCCCCTGATACGTTTGGCGGTGGATACAGAAGAGTTTTTATCATAGGGAATAAAATCAGGCCTCGACAACTTAAGCTGAGGAAAAACTTTTTTTTGAAAAAAATCCCTGACCGGCGGGTCAGAATTTCACCAAAAATCTGACGTTACCCGATTCACTCAAAAATGGTGCCAAACTGTTGCAAAGACTCCCCTGATACGTTTGGTGGTGGATACAGAAGGGTTTTTATCATAGGGAATAAAATCAGGCCTCGACAACTTAACCTGCGGAAAAACTTTTTTTTGAAAAAAATCCCTGACCGGCGGGTCAGAATTTCACCAAAAATCTGACGTTACCCGATTCACTCAAAAACGGTGCCAAACTGTTGCAAAGACTCCCCTGATACGTTTGGCGGTGGATACAGAAGAGTTTTTATCATAGGGAATAAAATCAGGCCTCGACAACTTAAGCTGCGGAAAAATCTTTTTTTTGAAAAAAATCCCTGACCGGCGTGTCAGAATTTCACCAAAAATCTGACGTTACCCTATTCACTCAAAAACGGTGCCAAACTGTTGCAAAGACTCCCCTGATACGTTTGGCGGTGGATAGAGAAGGGTTTTTATGATAGGGAATAAAATCAGGCCTCGACAACTTAACCTGCGGAAAAACTTTTTTTTGAAAAAAATCCCTGACCGGCGGGTCAGAATTTCACCAAAAATCTGAGGTTACCCTATTCACTCAAAAATGGTGCCAAACTGTTGCAAAGACTCCCCTGATACGTTTGGCGGTGGATACAGAAGGGTTTTTATCATAGGGAATAAAATCAGGCCTCGACAACTTAACCTGCGGAAAAACTTTTTTTTGAAAAAAATCCCTGACCGGCGGGTCAGAATTTCACCAAAAATCTGACGTTACCCGATTCACTCAAAAACGGTGCCAAACTGTAGCAAAGACTCCCCTGATCCGTTTGACGTTGGATACAGAAGTGTTTTTATCATAGGGAATAAAATCAGGCCTCGACAACTTAACATGTGGAAAAACTTTTCTTTGAAAAAAATCCCTGACCGGCGGGTCAGAATTTCACCAAAAATCTGACGTTACCCGATTCACTCAAAAACGGTGCCAAACTGTTGCAAAGACTCCCCTGATACGTTTGGCGGTGGATACAGAAGAGTTTTTATCATAGGGAATAAAATCAGGCCTCGACAACTTAAGCTGCGGAAAAATTTTTTTTTGAAAAAAATCCCTGACCGGCGTGTCAGAATTTCACCAAAAATCTGACGTTACCCTATTCACTCAAAAACGTTGCCAAACTGTAGCAAAGACTCCCCTGATACGTTTGACGTTGGATACAGAAGTGTTTTTACCATAGGGAATAAAATCAGGCCTCGACAACTTAACATGTGGAAAAACTTTTCTTTGAAAAAAATCCCTGACCGGCGGGTCAGAATTTCACCAAAAATCTGACGTTACCCGATTCACTCAAAAACGGTGCCAAACTGTTGCAAAGACTCCCCTGATACGTTTGGCGGTGGATACAGAAGAGTTTTTATCATAGGGAATAAAATCAGGCCTCGACAACTTAAGCTGAGGAAAAACTTTTTTTTGAAAAAAATCCCTGACCGGCGGGTCAGAATTTCACCAAAAATCTGACGTTACCCGATTCACTCAAAAATGGTGCCAAACTGTTGCAAAGACTCCCCTGATACGTTTGGTGGTGGATACAGAAGGGTTTTTATCATAGGGAATAAAATCAGGCCTCGACAACTTAACCTGCGGAAAAACTTTTTTTTGAAAAAAATCCCTGACCGGCGGGTCAGAATTTCACCAAAAATCTGACGTTACCCGATTCACTCAAAAACGGTGCCAAACTGTTGCAAAGACTCCCCTGATACGTTTGGCGGTGGATACAGAAGAGTTTTTATCATAGGGAATAAAATCAGGCCTCGACAACTTAAGCTGCGGAAAAATCTTTTTTTTGAAAAAAATCCCTGACCGGCGTGTCAGAATTTCACCAAAAATCTGACGTTACCCTATTCACTCAAAAACGGTGCCAAACTGTTGCAAAGACTCCCCTGATACGTTTGGCGGTGGATAGAGAAGGGTTTTTATGATAGGGAATAAAATCAGGCCTCGACAACTTAACCTGCGGAAAAACTTTTTTTTGAAAAAAATCCCTGACCGGCGGGTCAGAATTTCACCAAAAATCTGAGGTTACCCTATTCACTCAAAAATGGTGCCAAACTGTTGCAAAGACTCCCCTGATACGTTTGGCGGTGGATACAGAAGGGTTTTTATCATAGGGAATAAAATCAGGCCTCGACAACTTAACCTGCGGAAAAACTTTTTTTTGAAAAAAATCCCTGACCGGCGGGTCAGAATTTCACCAAAAATCTGACGTTACCCGATTCACTCAAAAACGGTGCCAAACTGTAGCAAAGACTCCCCTGATCCGTTTGACGTTGGATACAGAAGTGTTTTTATCATAGGGAATAAAATCAGGCCTCGACAACTTAACATGTGGAAAAACTTTTCTTTGAAAAAAATCCCTGACCGGCGGGTCAGAATTTCACCAAAAATCTGACGTTACCCGATTCACTCAAAAACGGTGCCAAACTGTTGCAAAGACTCCCCTGATACGTTTGGCGGTGGATACAGAAGAGTTTTTATCATAGGGAATAAAATCAGGCCTCGACAACTTAAGCTGCGGAAAAATTTTTTTTTGAAAAAAATCCCTGACCGGCGTGTCAGAATTTCACCAAAAATCTGACGTTACCCTATTCACTCAAAAACGTTGCCAAACTGTAGCAAAGACTCCCCTGATACGTTTGACGTTGGATACAGAAGTGTTTTTACCATAGGGAATAAAATCAGGCCTCGACAACTTAACATGTGGAAAAACTTTTCTTTGAAAAAAATCCCTGACCGGCGGGTCAGAATTTCACCAAAAATCTGACGTTACCCGATTCACTCAAAAACGGTGCCAAACTGTTGCAAAGACTCCCCTGATACGTTTGGCGGTGGATACAGAAGAGTTTTTATCATAGGGAATAAAATCAGGCCTCGACAACTTAAGCTGAGGAAAAACTTTTTTTTGAAAAAAATCCCTGACCGGCGGGTCAGAATTTCACCAAAAATCTGACGTTACCCGATTCACTCAAAAATGGTGCCAAACTGTTGCAAAGACTCCCCTGATACGTTTGGCGGTGGATACAGAAGGGTTTTTATCATAGGGAATAAAATCAGGCCTCGACAACTTAAGCTGCGGAAAAATCTTTTTTTTGAAAAAAATCCCTGACCGGCGTGTCAGAATTTCACCAAAAATCTGACGTTACCCTATTCACTCAAAAACGGTGCCAAACTGTTGCAAAGACTCCCCTGATACGTTTGGCGGTGGATAGAGAAGGGTTTTTATGATAGGGAATAAAATCAGGCCTCGACAACTTAACCTGCGGAAAAACTTTTTTTTGAAAAAAATCCCTGACCGGCGGGTCAGAATTTCACCAAAAATCTGAGGTTACCCTATTCACTCAAAAATGGTGCCAAACTGTTGCAAAGACTCCCCTGATACGTTTGGCGGTGGATACAGAAGGGTTTTTATCATAGGGAATAAAATCAGGCCTCGACAACTTAAGCTGCGGAAAAATCTTTTTTTTGAAAAAAATCCCTGACTGGCGTGTCAGAATTTCACCAAAAATCTGACGTTACCCTATTCACTCAAAAACGGTGCCAAACTGTTGCAAAGACTCCCCTGATACGTTTGGCGGTGGATAGAGAAGGGTTTTTATGATAGGGAATAAAATCAGGCCTCGACAACTTAACCTGCGGAAAAACTTTTTTTTGAAAAAAATCCCTGACCGGCGGGTCAGAATTTCACCAAAAATCTGACGTTACCCGATTCACTCAAAAACGGTGCCAAACTGTAGCAAAGACTCCCCTGATACGTTTGACGTTGGATACAGAAGTGTTTTTATCATAGGGAATAAAATCAGGCCTCGACAACTTAACATGTGGAAAAACTTTTCTTTGAAAAAAATCCCTGACCGGCGGGTCAGAATTTCACCAAAAATCTGACGTTACCCGATTCACTCAAAAACGGTGCCAAACTGTTGCAAAGACTCCCCTGATACGTTTGGCGGTGGATACAGAAGAGTTTTTATCATAGGGAATAAAATCAGGCCTCGACAACTTAAGCTGAGGAAAAACTTTTTTTTGAAAAAAATCCCTGACCGGCGGGTCAGAATTTCACCAAAAATCTGACGTTACCCGATTCACTCAAAAATGGTGCCAAACTGTTGCAAAGACTCCCCTGATACGTTTGGCGGTGGATACGGAAGGGTTTTTATCATAGGGAATAAAATCAGGCCTCGACAACTTAAGCTGAGGAAAAAACTTTTTTTTGAAAAAAAACCCTGACCGGCGGGTCAGAATTTCACCAAAAATCTGATGTTACCCTATTCACTCAAAAATGGTGCCAAACTGTTGCAAGGACTCCCCTGATACGTTTGGTGGTGGATACAGAAGGGTTTTTATCATAGGGAATAAAATCAGGCCTCGACAACTTAACCTGCGGAAAAACTTTTTTTGAAAAAAATCCCTGACCGGCGCGTCAGAATTTCACCAAAAAACTGACGTTACCCGATTCACTCAAAAACGGTCCCAAACTGTTGCAAAGACTCCCCTGATACGTTTGGCGGTGGATACAGAAGGGTTTTTATCATAGGGTATAAAATCAGGCCTCTACAACTTAATCTGCGGAAAAAACCTTTTTTTGAAAAAAATCCCTGACCGGCGGGTCAGAATTTCACCAAAAATCTGAGGTTACCCTATTCACTCAAAAATGGTGCCAAACTGTTGCAAAGACTCCCCTGATACGTTTGGCGGTGGATACAGAAGGGTTTTTATCATAGGGAATAAAATCAGGCCTCGACAACTTAACCTGCGGAAAAACTTTTTTTTGAAAAAAATCCCTGACCGGCGGGTCAGAATTTCACCAAAAATCTGACGTTACCCTATTCACTCAAAAACGGTGCCAAACTGTTGCAAAGACTCCCCTGATACGATTGGCAGTGGATAGAGAAGGGTTTTTATCATAGGGAATAAAATCAGGCCTCGACAACTTAATCTGCGGAAAAAATTTTTTTTGAAAAAAATCCCTGACCGGCGGGTCAGAATTTCACCAAAAATCTGACCTTACCCGATTCATTCAAAAACGGTGCCAAACTGTTGCAATGGCTCCCCTGATACGTTTGGTGGTGGATACAGAAGGGTTTTTATCATAGGGAATAAAATCAGGCCTCGACAACTTAACCTTCGGAAAAACTTTTTTTTGAAAAAAATCCCTGACCGGCGGGTCAGAATTTCACCAAAAATCTGACGTTACCCGATTCACTCAAAAACGGTGCCAAACTGTTGCAAAGACTCCCCTGATACGTTTGGCGGTGGATACAGAAGAGTTTTTATCATAGGGAATAAAATCAGGCCTCGACAACTTAAGCTGCGGAAAAATCTTTTTTTTGAAAAAAATCCCTGACCGGCGTGTCAGAATTTCACCAAAAATCTGACGTTACCCTATTCACTCAAAAACGGTGCCAAACTGTTGCAAAGACTCCCCTGATACGTTTGGCGGTGGATAGAGAAGGGTTTTTATGATAGGGAATAAAATCAGGCCTCGACAACTTAACCTGCGGAAAAACTTTTTTTTGAAAAAAATCCCTGACCGGCGGGTCAGAATTTCACCAAAAATCTGAGGTTACCCTATTCACTCAAAAATGGTGCCAAACTGTTGCAAAGACTCCCCTGATACGTTTGGTGGTGGATACAGAAGGGTTTTTATCATAGGGAATAAAATCAGGCCTCGACAACTTAACCTGCGGAAAAACTTTTTTTTGAAAAAAATCCCTGACCGGCGGGTCAGAATTTCACCAAAAATCTGACGTTACCCGATTCACTCAAAAACGGTGCCAAACTGTAGCAAAGACTCCCCTGATACGTTTGACGTTGGATACAGAAGTGTTTTTATCATAGGGAATAAAATCAGGCCTCGACAACTTAACATGTGGAAAAACTTTTCTTTGAAAAAAATCCCTGACCGGCGGGTCAGAATTTCACCAAAAATCTGACGTTACCCGATTCACTCAAAAACGGTGCCAAACTGTTGCAAAGACTCCCCTGATACGTTTGGCGGTGGATACAGTAGAGTTTTTATCATAGGGAATAAAATCAGGCCTCGACAACTTAAGCTGCGGAAAAATCTTTTTTTTGAAAAAAATCCCTGACCGGCGTGTCAGAATTTCACCAAAAATCTGACGTTACCCTATTCACTCAAAAACGTTGCCAAACTGTAGCAAAGACTCCCCTGATACGTTTGACGTTGGATACAGAAGAGTTTTTATCATAGGGAATAAAATCAGGCCTCGACAACTTAAGCTGAGGAAAAACTTTTTTTTGAAAAAAATCCCTGACCGGCGGGTCAGAATTTCACCAAAAATCTGACGTTACCCGATTCACTCAAAAATGGTTGCAAACTGTTGCAAAGACTCCCCTGATACGTTTGGCGGTGGATACGGAAGGGTTTTTATCATAGGGAATAAAATCAGGCCTCGACAACTTAAGCTGAGGAAAAAACTTTTTTTTGAAAAAAAACCCTGACCGGCGGGTCAGAATTTCACCAAAAATCTGACGTTACCCTATTCACTCAAAAACGGTGCCAAACTGTTGCAAAGACTCCCCTGATACGATTGGCGGTGGATAGAGAAGGGTTTTTATCATAGGGAATAAAATCAGGCCTCGACAACTTAACCTGCGGAAAAACTTTTTTTGAAAAAAATCCCTGACCGGCGGGTCAGAATTTCACCAAAAATCTGACGTTACCCGATTCACTCAAAAACGGTGCCAAACTGTTGCAAAGACTCCCCTGATACGTTTGGCGGTGGATACAGAAGAGTTTTTATCATAGGGAATAAAATCAGGCCTCGACAACTTAAGCTGAGGAAAAACTTTTTTTTGAAAAAAATCCCTGACCGGCGGGTCAGAATTTCACCAAAAATCTGACGTTACCCGATTCACTCAAAAATGGTGCCAAACTGTTGCAAAGACTCCCCTGATACGTTTGGCGGTGGATACGGAAGGGTTTTTATCATAGGGAATAAAATCAGGCCTCGACAACTTAAGCTGAGGAAAAAACTTTTTTTTGAAAAAAAACCCTGACCGGCAGGTCAGAATTTCACCAAAAATCTGAGGTTACCCTATTCACTCAAAAATGGTGCCAAACTGTTGCAAAGACTCCCCTGATACGTTTGGCGGTGGATACAGAAGGGTTTTTATCATAGGGAATAAAATCAGGCCTCGACAACTTAAGCTGCGGAAAAATCTTTTTTTTGAAAAAAATCCCTGACCGGCGTGTCAGAATTTCACCAAAAATCTGACGTTACCCTATTCACTCAAAAACGGTGCCAAACTGTTGCAAAGACTCCCCTGATACGTTTGGCGGTGGATAGAGAAGGGTTTTTATGATAGGGAATAAAATCAGGCCTCGACAACTTAACCTGCGGAAAAACTTTTTTTTGAAAAAAATCCCTGACCGGCGGGTCAGAATTTCACCAAAAATCTGAGGTTACCCTATTCACTCAAAAATGGTGCCAAACTGTTGCAAAGACTCCCCTGATACGTTTGGCGGTGGATACAGAAGGGTTTTTATCATAGGGAATAAAATCAGGCCTCGACAACTTAAGCTGCGGAAAAATCTTTTTTTTGAAAAAAATCCCTGACTGGCGTGTCAGAATTTCACCAAAAATCTGACGTTACCCTATTCACTCAAAAACGGTGCCAAACTGTTGCAAAGACTCCCCTGATACGTTTGGCGGTGGATAGAGAAGGGTTTTTATGATAGGGAATAAAATCAGGCCTCGACAACTTAACCTGCGGAAAAACTTTTTTTTGAAAAAAATCCCTGACCGGCGGGTCAGAATTTCACCAAAAATCTGACGTTACCCGATTCACTCAAAAACGGTGCCAAACTGTAGCAAAGACTCCCCTGATACGTTTGACGTTGGATACAGAAGTGTTTTTATCATAGGGAATAAAATCAGGCCTCGACAACTTAACATGTGGAAAAACTTTTCTTTGAAAAAAATCCCTGACCGGCGGGTCAGAATTTCACCAAAAATCTGACGTTACCCGATTCACTCAAAAATGGTTGCAAACTGTTGCAAAGACTCCCCTGATACGTTTGGCGGTGGATACAGAAGGGTTTTTATCATAGGGAATAAAATCAGGCCTCGACAACTTAACCTGCGGAAAAACTTTTTTTTGAAAAAAATCCCTGACCGGCGGGTCAGAATTTCACCAAAAATCTGACGTTACCCGATTCACTCAAAAACGGTGCCAAACTGTAGCAAAGACTCCCCTGATACGTTTGACGTTGGATACAGAAGTGTTTTTATCATAGGGAATAAAATCAGGCCTCGACAACTTAACATGTGGAAAAACTTTTCTTTGAAAAAAATCCCTGACCGGCGGGTCAGAATTTCACCAAAAATCTGACGTTACCCGATTCACTCAAAAACGGTGCCAAACTGTTGCAAAGACTCCCCTGATACGTTTGGCGGTGGATACAGTAGAGTTTTTATCATAGGGAATAAAATCAGGCCTCGACAACTTAAGCTGCGGAAAAATCTTTTTTTTGAAAAAAATCCCTGACCGGCGTGTCAGAATTTCACCAAAAATCTGACGTTACCCTATTCACTCAAAAACGTTGCCAAACTGTAGCAAAGACTCCCCTGATACGTTTGACGTTGGATACAGAAGAGTTTTTATCATAGGGAATAAAATCAGGCCTCGACAACTTAAGCTGAGGAAAAACTTTTTTTTGAAAAAAATCCCTGACCGGCGGGTCAGAATTTCACCAAAAATCTGACGTTACCCGATTCACTCAAAAATGGTTGCAAACTGTTGCAAAGACTCCCCTGATACGTTTGGCGGTGGATACGGAAGGGTTTTTATCATAGGGAATAAAATCAGGCCTCGACAACTTAAGCTGAGGAAAAAACTTTTTTTTGAAAAAAAACCCTGACCGGCGGGTCAGAATTTCACCAAAAATCTGACGTTACCCTATTCACTCAAAAACGGTGCCAAACTGTTGCAAAGACTCCCCTGATACGATTGGCGGTGGATAGAGAAGGGTTTTTATCATAGGGAATAAAATCAGGCCTCGACAACTTAACCTGCGGAAAAACTTTTTTTGAAAAAAATCCCTGACCGGCGGGTCAGAATTTCACCAAAAATCTGACGTTACCCGATTCACTCAAAAACGGTGCCAAACTGTTGCAAAGACTCCCCTGATACGTTTGGCGGTGGATACAGAAGAGTTTTTATCATAGGGAATAAAATCAGGCCTCGACAACTTAAGCTGAGGAAAAACTTTTTTTTGAAAAAAATCCCTGACCGGCGGGTCAGAATTTCACCAAAAATCTGACGTTACCCGATTCACTCAAAAATGGTGCCAAACTGTTGCAAAGACTCCCCTGATACGTTTGGCGGTGGATACGGAAGGGTTTTTATCATAGGGAATAAAATCAGGCCTCGACAACTTAAGCTGAGGAAAAAACTTTTTTTTGAAAAAAAACCCTGACCGGCAGGTCAGAATTTCACCAAAAATCTGAGGTTACCCTATTCACTCAAAAATGGTGCCAAACTGTTGCAAAGACTCCCCTGATACGTTTGGCGGTGGATACAGAAGGGTTTTTATCATAGGGAATAAAATCAGGCCTCGACAACTTAAGCTGCGGAAAAATCTTTTTTTTGAAAAAAATCCCTGACCGGCGTGTCAGAATTTCACCAAAAATCTGACGTTACCCTATTCACTCAAAAACGGTGCCAAACTGTTGCAAAGACTCCCCTGATACGTTTGGCGGTGGATAGAGAAGGGTTTTTATGATAGGGAATAAAATCAGGCCTCGACAACTTAACCTGCGGAAAAACTTTTTTTTGAAAAAAATCCCTGACCGGCGGGTCAGAATTTCACCAAAAATCTGAGGTTACCCTATTCACTCAAAAATGGTGCCAAACTGTTGCAAAGACTCCCCTGATACGTTTGGCGGTGGATACAGAAGGGTTTTTATCATAGGGAATAAAATCAGGCCTCGACAACTTAAGCTGCGGAAAAATCTTTTTTTTGAAAAAAATCCCTGACTGGCGTGTCAGAATTTCACCAAAAATCTGACGTTACCCTATTCACTCAAAAACGGTGCCAAACTGTTGCAAAGACTCCCCTGATACGTTTGGCGGTGGATAGAGAAGGGTTTTTATGATAGGGAATAAAATCAGGCCTCGACAACTTAACCTGCGGAAAAACTTTTTTTTGAAAAAAATCCCTGACCGGCGGGTCAGAATTTCACCAAAAATCTGACGTTACCCGATTCACTCAAAAACGGTGCCAAACTGTAGCAAAGACTCCCCTGATACGTTTGACGTTGGATACAGAAGTGTTTTTATCATAGGGAATAAAATCAGGCCTCGACAACTTAACATGTGGAAAAACTTTTCTTTGAAAAAAATCCCTGACCGGCGGGTCAGAATTTCACCAAAAATCTGACGTTACCCGATTCACTCAAAAATGGTTGCAAACTGTTGCAAAGACTCCCCTGATACGTTTGGCGGTGGATACAGAAGAGTTTTTATCATAGGGAATAAAATCAGGCCTCGACAACTTAAGCTGAGGAAAAACTTTTTTTTGAAAAAAATCCCTGACCGGCGGGTCAGAATTTCACCAAAAATCTGACGTTACCCGATTCACTCAAAAATGGTGCCAAACTGTTGCAAAGACTCCCCTGATACGTTTGGCGGTGGATACGGAAGGGTTTTTATCATAGGGAATAAAATCAGGCCTCGACAACTTAAGCTGAGGAAAAAACTTTTTTTTGAAAAAAAACCCTGACCGGCGGGTCAGAATTTCACCAAAAATCTGATGTTACCCTATTCACTCAAAAATGGTGCCAAACTGTTGCAAGGACTCCCCTGATACGTTTGGTGGTGGATACAGAAGGGTTTTTATCATAGGGAATAAAATCAGGCCTCGACAACTTAACCTGCGGAAAAACTTTTTTTGAAAAAAATCCCTGACCGGCGCGTCAGAATTTCACCAAAAAACTGACGTTACCCGATTCACTCAAAAACGGTCCCAAACTGTTGCAAAGACTCCCCTGATACGTTTGGCGGTGGATACAGAAGGGTTTTTATCATAGGGTATAAAATCAGGCCTCTACAACTTAATCTGCGGAAAAAACCTTTTTTTGAAAAAAATCCCTGACCGGCGGGTCAGAATTTCACCAAAAATCTGAGGTTACCCTATTCACTCAAAAATGGTGCCAAACTGTTGCAAAGACTCCCCTGATACGTTTGGCGGTGGATACAGAAGGGTTTTTATCATAGGGAATAAAATCAGGCCTCGACAACTTAACCTGCGGAAAAACTTTTTTTTGAAAAAAATCCCTGACCGGCGGGTCAGAATTTCACCAAAAATCTGACGTTACCCTATTCACTCAAAAACGGTGCCAAACTGTTGCAAAGACTCCCCTGATACGATTGGCAGTGGATAGAGAAGGGTTTTTATCATAGGGAATAAAATCAGGCCTCGACAACTTAATCTGCGGAAAAAATTTTTTTTGAAAAAAATCCCTGACCGGCGGGTCAGAATTTCACCAAAAATCTGACCTTACCCGATTCATTCAAAAACGGTGCCAAACTGTTGCAATGGCTCCCCTGATACGTTTGGTGGTGGATACAGAAGGGTTTTTATCATAGGGAATAAAATCAGGCCTCGACAACTTAACCTTCGGAAAAACTTTTTTTTGAAAAAAATCCCTGACCGGCGGGTCAGAATTTCACCAAAAATCTGACGTTACCCGATTCACTCAAAAACGGTGCCAAACTGTTGCAAAGACTCCCCTGATACGTTTGGCGGTGGATACAGAAGAGTTTTTATCATAGGGAATAAAATCAGGCCTCGACAACTTAAGCTGCGGAAAAATCTTTTTTTTGAAAAAAATCCCTGACCGGCGTGTCAGAATTTCACCAAAAATCTGACGTTACCCTATTCACTCAAAAACGGTGCCAAACTGTTGCAAAGACTCCCCTGATACGTTTGGCGGTGGATAGAGAAGGGTTTTTATGATAGGGAATAAAATCAGGCCTCGACAACTTAACCTGCGGAAAAACTTTTTTTTGAAAAAAATCCCTGACCGGCGGGTCAGAATTTCACCAAAAATCTGAGGTTACCCTATTCACTCAAAAATGGTGCCAAACTGTTGCAAAGACTCCCCTGATACGTTTGGCGGTGGATACAGAAGGGTTTTTATCATAGGGAATAAAATCAGGCCTCGACAACTTAACCTGCGGAAAAACTTTTTTTTGAAAAAAATCCCTGACCGGCGGGTCAGAATTTCACCAAAAATCTGACGTTACCCGATTCACTCAAAAACGGTGCCAAACTGTAGCAAAGACTCCCCTGATACGTTTGACGTTGGATACAGAAGTGTTTTTATCATAGGGAATAAAATCAGGCCTCGACAACTTAACATGTGGAAAAACTTTTCTTTGAAAAAAATCCCTGACCGGCGGGTCAGAATTTCACCAAAAATCTGACGTTACCCGATTCACTCAAAAACGGTGCCAAACTGTTGCAAAGACTCCCCTGATACGTTTGGCGGTGGATACAGTAGAGTTTTTATCATAGGGAATAAAATCAGGCCTCGACAACTTAAGCTGCGGAAAAATCTTTTTTTTGAAAAAAATCCCTGACCGGCGTGTCAGAATTTCACCAAAAATCTGACGTTACCCTATTCACTCAAAAACGTTGCCAAACTGTAGCAAAGACTCCCCTGATACGTTTGACGTTGGATACAGAAGAGTTTTTATCATAGGGAATAAAATCAGGCCTCGACAACTTAAGCTGAGGAAAAACTTTTTTTTGAAAAAAATCCCTGACCGGCGGGTCAGAATTTCACCAAAAATCTGACGTTACCCGATTCACTCAAAAATGGTTGCAAACTGTTGCAAAGACTCCCCTGATACGTTTGGCGGTGGATACGGAAGGGTTTTTATCATAGGGAATAAAATCAGGCCTCGACAACTTAAGCTGAGGAAAAAACTTTTTTTTGAAAAAAAACCCTGACCGGCGGGTCAGAATTTCACCAAAAATCTGACGTTACCCTATTCACTCAAAAACGGTGCCAAACTGTTGCAAAGACTCCCCTGATACGATTGGCGGTGGATAGAGAAGGGTTTTTATCATAGGGAATAAAATCAGGCCTCGACAACTTAACCTGCGGAAAAACTTTTTTTGAAAAAAATCCCTGACCGGCGGGTCAGAATTTCACCAAAAATCTGACGTTACCCGATTCACTCAAAAATGGTGCCAAACTGTTGCAAAGACTCCCCTGATACGTTTGGCGGTGGATACGGAAGGGTTTTTATCATAGGGAATAAAATCAGGCCTCGACAACTTAACCTGCGGAAAAACTTTTTTTTGAAAGAAATCCCTGACCGGCGGGTCAGAATTTCACCAAAAATCTGACGTTACCCTATTCACTCAAAAACGGTGCCAAACTGTTGCAAAGACTCCCCTGATACGTTTGGCGGTGGATAGAGAAGGGTTTTTATCATAGGGAATAAAATCAGGCCTCGACAACTTAACATGTGGAAAAACTTTTCTTTGAAAAAAATCCCTGACCGGCGGGTCAGAATTTCACCAAAAATCTGACGTTACCCGATTCACTCAAAAACGGTGCCAAACTGTTGCAAAGACTCCCCTGATACGTTTGGCGGTGGATACAGAAGAGTTTTTATCATAGGGAATAAAATCAGGCCTCGACAACTTAAGCTGAGGAAAAACTTTTTTTTGAAAAAAAATCCCTGACCGGCGGGTCAGAATTTCACCAAAAATCTGACGTTACCCGATTCACTCAAAAATGGTGCCAAACTGTTGCAAAGACTCCCCTGATACGTTTGGCGGTGGATACGGAAGGGTTTTTATCATAGGGAATAAAATCAGGCCTCGACAACTTAAGCTGAGGAAAAAACTTTTTTTTGAAAAAAAACCCTGACCGGCGGGTCAGAATTTCACCAAAAATCTGATGTTACCCTATTCACTCAAAAATGGTGCCAAACTGTTGCAAGGACTCCCCTGATACGTTTGGTGGTGGATACAGAAGGGTTTTTATCATAGGGAATAAAATCAGGCCTCGACAACTTAACCTGCGGAAAAACTTTTTTTGAAAAAAATCCCTGACCGGCGCGTCAGAATTTCACCAAAAAACTGATGTTACCCGATTCACTCAAAAACGGTGCCAAACTGTTGCAAAGACTCCCCTGATACGTTTGGCGGTGGATACAGAAGGGTTTTTATCATAGGGAATAAAATCAGGCCTCGACAACTTAATCTGCGGAAAAAACTTTTTTTGAAAAAAATCCCTGACCGGCGGGTCAGAATTTCACCAAAAATCTGAGGTTACCCTATTCACTCAAAAATGGTGCCAAACTGTTGCAAAGACTCCCCTGATACGTTTGGCGGTGGATACAGAAGGGTTTTTATCATAGGGAATAAAATCAGGCCTCGACAACTTAACCTGCGGAAAAACTTTTTTTTGAAAAAAATCCCTGACCGGCGGGTCAGAATTTCACCAAAAATCTGACGTTACCCTATTCACTCAAAAACGGTGCCAAACTGTTGCAAAGACTCCCCTGATACGATTGGCGGTGGATAGAGAAGGGTTTTTATCATAGGGAATAAAATCAGGCCTCGACAACTTAACCTGCGGAAAAACTTTTTTTGAAAAAAATCCCTGACCGGCGGGTCAGAATTTCACCAAAAATCTGACGTTACCCGATTCACTCAAAAATGGTGCCAAACTGTTGCAAAGACTCCCCTGATACGTTTGGCGGTGGATGCGGAAGGGTTTTTATCATAGGGAATAAAATCAGGCCTCGACAACTTAACCTGCGGAAAAACTTTTTTTTGAAAGAAATCCCAGACCGGCGGGTCAGAATTTCACCAAAAATCTGACGTTACCCTATTCACTCAAAAACGGTGCCAAACTGTTGCAAAGACTCCCCTGATACGTTTGGCGGTGGATAGAGAAGGGTTTTTATCATAGGGAATAAAATCAGGCCTCAACAACTTAACCTGCGGAAAAACTTTTTTTTTAAAAAAATCCCTGACCGGCGGGTCAGAATTTCACCAAAAATCTGACGTTACCCGATTCACTCAAAAACGGTGCCAAACTGTTGCAAAGACTCCCCTGATATGTTTGACGGTGGATACAGAAGTGTTTTTATCATAGGGAATAAAATCAGGCCTCGACAACTTAACATGTGGAAAAACTTTTTTTTGAAAAAAATCCCTGACCGGCGGGTCAGAATTTCACCAAAAATCTGACGTTACCCGATTCACTCAAAAACGGTGCCAAACTGTTGCAAAGACTCCCCTGATACGTTTGGTGGTGGATACAGAAGAGTTTTTATCATAGGGAATAAAATCAGGCCTCAACAACTTAACCTGCGGAAAAACTTTTTTTGAAAAAAATCCCTGACCGGCGGGTCAGAATTTCACCAAAAATCTGACCTTACCCGATTCATTCAAAAACGGTGCCAAACTGTTGCAATGGCTCCCCTGATACGTTTGGCGGTGGATAGAGAAGGGTTTTTATCATAGGGAATAAAATCAGGCCTCGACAACTTAACCTGCGGAAAAACTTTTTTTTGAAAAAAATCCCTGACCGGCGCGTCAGAATTTCACCAAAAAACTGACGTTACCCGATTCACTCAAAAACGGTGCCAAACTGTTGCAAGGACTCCCCGATACGTTTGACGGTGGATACAGAAGTGTTTTTATCATAGGGAATAAAATCAGGCCTCGACAACTTAACCTGCGGAAAAACTTTTTTTGAAAAAAATCCCTGACCGGCGGGTCAGAATTTCACCAAAAAACTGACGTTACCCGATTCACTCAAAAACGGTGCCAAACTGTTGCAAAGACTCCCCTGATACGTTTGGCGGTGGATACAGAAGGGTTTTTATCATAGGGAATAAAATCAGGCCTCGACAACTTAATCTGCGGAAAAAACTTTTTTTGAAAAAAATCCCTGACCGGCGGGTCAGAATTTCACCAAAAATCTGAGGTTACCCTATTCACTCAAAAATGGTGCCAAACTGTTGCAAAGACTCCCCTGATACGTTTGGCGGTGGATACAGAACGGTTTTTATCATAGGGAATAAAATCAGGCCTCGACAACTTAACCTGCGGAAAAACTTTTTTTTGAAAGAAATCCCTGACCGGCGGGTCAGAATTTCACCAAAAATCTGACGTTACCCTATTCACTCAAAAACGGTGCCAAACTGTTGCAAAGACTCCCCTGATACGTTTGGCGGTGGATAGAGAAGGGTTTTTATCATAGGGAATAAAATCAGGCCTCAACAACTTAACCTGCGGAAAAACTTTTTTTTGAAAAAAATCCCTGACCGGCGGGTCAGAATTTCACCAAAAATCTGACGTTACCCGATTCACTCAAAAACGGTGCCAAACTGTTGCAAAGACTCCCCTGATATGTTTGACGGTGGATACAGAAGTGTTTTTATCATAGGGAATAAAATCAGGCCTCGACAACTTAACATGTGGAAAAACTATTTTTTGAAAAAAATCCCTGACCGGCGGGTCAGAATTTCACCAAAAATCTGACGTTACCCGATTCACTCAAAAACGGTGCCAAACTGTTGCAAAGACTCCCCTGATACGTTAGGCGGTGGATACAGAAGGGTTTTTATCATAGGGAATAAAATCAGGCCTCGACAACTTAATCTGCGGAAAAAACTTTTTTTGAAAAAAATCCCTGACCGGCGGGTCAGAATTTCACCAAAAATCTGAGGTTACCCTATTCACTCAAAAATGGTGCCAAACTGTTGCAAAGACTCCCCTGATACGTTTGGCGGTGGATACAGAAGGGTTTTTATCATAGGGAATAAAATCAGGCCTCGACAACTTAACCTGCGGAAAAACTTTTTTTTGAAAAAAATCCCTGACGGGCGGGTCAGAATTTCACCAAAAATCTGACGTTACCCTATTCACTCAAAAACGGTGCCAAACTGTTGCAAAGACTCCCCTGATACGATTGGCGGTGGATAGAGAAGGGTTTTTATCATAGGGAATAAAATCAGGCCTCGACAACTTAATCTGCGGAAAAACTTTTTTTGAAAAAAATCCCTGACCGGCGGGTCAGAATTTCACCAAAAATCTGACGTTACCCTATTCACTCAAAAACGGTGCCAAACTGTTGCAAAGACTCCCCTGATACGTTTGGCGGTGGATACGGAAGGGTTTTTATCATAGGGAATAAAATCAGGCCTCGACAACTTAACCTGCGGAAAAACTTTTTTTTGAAAGAAATCCCTGACCGGCGGGTCAGAATTTCACCAAAAATCTGACGTTACCCTATTCACTCAAAAACGGTGCCAAACTGTTGCAAAGACTCCCCTGATACGTTTGGCGGTGGATAGAGAAGGGTTTTTATCATAGGGAATAAAATCAGGCCTCAACAACTTAACCTGCGAAAAAACTTTTTTTAAAAAAAAATCCCTGACCGGCGGGTCAGAATTTCACCAAAAATCTGACGTTACCCGATTCACTCAAAAACGGTGCCAAACTGTTGCAAAGACTCCCCTGATATGTTTGACGGTGGATACAGAAGTGTTTTTATCATAGGGAATAAAATCAGGCCTCGACAACTTAACATGTGGAAAAACTTTTTTTTGAAAAAAATCCCTGACCGGCGGGTCAGAATTTCACCAAAAATCTGACGTTACCCGATTCACTCAAAAACGGTGCCAAACTGTTGCAAAGACTCCCCTGATACGTTTGGTGGTGGATACAGAAGAGTTTTTATCATAGGGAATAAAATCAGGCCTCAACAACTTAACCTGCGGAAAAACTTTTTTTGAAAAAAATCCCTGACCGGCGGGTCAGAATTTCACCAAAAAACTGACGTTACCCGATTCACTCAAAAACGGTGCCAAACTGTTGCAAGGACTCCCCTGATACGTTTGACGGTGGATACAGAAGGGTTTTTATCATAGGGAATAAAATCAGGCCTCGACAACTTAATCTGCGGAAAAAACTTTTTTTGAAAAAAATCCCTGACCGGCGGGTCAGAATTTCACCAAAAATCTGAGGTTACCCTATTCACTCAAAAATGGTGCCAAACTGTTGCAAAGACTCCCCTGATGCGTTTGGCGGTGGATACAGAAGGGTTTTTATCATAGGGAATAAAATCAGGCCTCGACAACTTAACCTGCGGAAAAACTTTTTTTTGAAAGAAATCCCTGACCGGCGGGTCAGAATTTCACCAAAAATCTGACGTTACCCTATTCACTCAAAAACGGTGCCAAACTGTTGCAAAGACTCCCCTGTTACGTTTGACGGTGGATACAGAAGGGTTTTTATCATAGGGAATAAAATCAGGCCTCGACAACTTAACCTGCGGAAAAACTTTTTTTTGAAAAAAATCCCTGACCGGCGGGGTCAGAATTTCACCAAAAATCTGACGTTACCCGATTCACTCAAAAACGGTGCCAAACTGTTGCAAAGACTCCCCTGATATGTTTGACGGTGGATACAGAAGTGTTTTTATCATAGGGAATAAAATCAGGCCTCGACAACTTAACATGTGGAAAAACTTTTTTTTGAAAAAAATCCCTGACCGGCGGGTCAGAATTTCACCAAAAATCTGACGTTACCCGATTCACTCAAAAACGGTGCCAAACTGTTGCAAAGACTCCCCTGTTACGTTTGGTGGTGGATACAGAAGAGTTTTTATCATAGGGAATAAAATCAGGCCTCGACAACTTAACTTGCGGAAAAACTTTTTTTGAAAAAAATCCCTGACCGGCGGGTCAGAATTTCACCAAAAAACTGACGTTACCCGATTCACTCAAAAACGGTGCCAAACTGTTGCAAAGACTCCCCTGATACGTTTGGCGGTGGATACAGAAGGGTTTTTATCATAGGGAATAAAATCAGGCCTCGACAACTTAATCTGCGGGAAAAAAATTTTTTGAAAAAAATCCCTGACCGGCGGGTCAGAATTTCACCAAAAATCTGACCTTACTCGATTCATTCAAAAACGGTGCCAAACTGTTGCAATGGCTCCCCTGATACGTTTGGCGGTGGATAGAGAAGGGTTTTTATCATAGGGAATAAAATCAGGCCTCGACAACTTAACCTGTGGAAAAACTTTTTTTTGAAAAAAATCCCTGACCGGCGGGTCAGAATTTCACCAAAAATCTGACGTTACCCGATTCACTCAAAAACGGTGCCAAACTGTTGCAAGGACTCCCCTGATACGTTTGACGGTGGATACAGAAGTGTTTTTATCATAGGGAATAAAATCAGGCCTCGACAACTTAACCTGCGGAAAAACTTTTTTAAAAAAAATCCCTGACCGGCGGGTCAGAATGTCACCAAAAAACTGACGTTACCCGATTCACTCAAAAACGGTGCCAAACTGTTGCAAAGACTCCCCTGATACGTTTGGCGGTGGATACAGAAGGGTTTTTATCATAGGGAATAAAATCAGGCCTCGACAACTTAATCTGCGGAAAAAACTTTTTTTGAAAAAAATCCCTGACCGGCGGATCAGAATTTCACCAAAAATCTGAGGTTACCCTATTCACTCAAAAATGGTGCCAAACTGTTGCAAAGACTCCCCTGATACGTTTGGCGGTGGATACAGAAGGGTTTTTATCATAGGGAATAAAATCAGGCCTCGACAACTTAACCTGCGGAAAAACTTTCTTTTGAAAAAAATCCCTGACCGGCGGGTCAGAATTTCACCAAAAATCTGACGTTACCCTATTCACTCAAAAACGGTGCCAAACTGTTGCAAAGACTCCCCTGATACGATTGGCGGTGGATAGAGAAGGGTTTTTATCATAGGGAATTAAAATCAGGCCTCGACAACTTAACCTGCGGAAAAACTTTTTTTTGAAAAAAATCCCTGACCGGCGGGTCAGAATTTCACCAAAAATCTGACCTTACCCGATTCATTCTAAAACGGTGCCAAACTGTTGCAATGACTCCCTTGATACGTTTGGCGGTGGATAGAGAAGGGTTTTTATCATAGGGAATAAAATCAGGCCTCGACAACTTAAGCTGAGGAAAAACTTTTTTTTGAAAAAAAAATCCCTGACCGGCGGGTCAGAATTTCACCAAAAATCTGACGTTACCCGACTCACTCAAAAACGGTGCCAAACTGTTGCAAAGACTCCCCTGATACGTTTGGCGGTGGATACAGAAGAGTTTTTATCATAGGGAATAAAATCAGGCCTCGACAACTTAACCTGCGGAAAAAACTTTTTTTTGAAAAAAATCCCTGACCGGCGGGTCAGAATTTCACCAAAAATCTGATGTTACCCTATTCACTCAAAAATGGTGCCAAACTGTTGCAAGGACTCCCCTGATACGTTTGGTGGTGGATACAGAAGGGTTTTTATCATAGGGAATAAAATCAGGCCTCGACAACTTAACCTGCGGAAAAACTTTTTTTGAAAAAAATCCCTGACCGGCGGGTCAGAATTTCACCAAAAAACTGACGTTACCCGATTCACTCAAAAACGGTGCCAAACTGTTGCAAAGACTCCCCTGATACGTTTGGTGGTGGATACAGAAGGGTTTTTATCATAGGGAATAAAATCAGGCCTCGACAACTTAAGCTGAGGAAAAACTTTTTTTTGAAAAAAATCCCTGACCGGCGGGTCAGAATTTCACCAAAAATCTGACGTTACCCGATTCACTCAAAAATGGTGCCAAACTGTTGCAAAGACTCCCCTGATACGTTTGGCGGTGGATACGGAAGGGTTTTTATCATAGGGAATAAAATCAGGCCTTGACAACTTAACCTGCGGAAAAAACTTTTTTTTGAAAAAAATCCCTGACCGGCGGGTCAGAATTTCACCAAAAATCTGATGATACCCTATTCACTCAAAAATGGTGCCAAACTGTTGCAAGGACTCCCCTGATACGTTTGGTGGTGGATACAGAAGGGTTTTTATCATAGGGAATAAAATCAGGCCTCGACAACTTAACCTGCGGAAAAACTTTTTTTGAAAAAAATCCCTGACCGGCGGGTCAGAATTTCACCAAAAAACTGACGTTACCCGATTCACTCAAAAACGGTGCCAAACTGTTGCAAAGACTCCCCTGATACGTTTGGCGGTGGATAGAGAAGGGTTTTTATCATAGGGAATAAAATCAGGCCTCAACAACTTAACCTGCGGAAAAACTTTTTTTAAAAAAAAATCCCTGACCGGCGGGTCAGAATTTCACCAAAAATCTGACGTTACCCGATTCACTCAAAAACGGTGCCAAACTGTTGCAAAGACTCCCCTGATACGTTTGGTGGTGGATACAGAAGAGTTTTTATCATAGGGAATAAAATCAGGCCTCAACAACTTAACCTGCGGAAAAACTTTTTTTGAAAAAAATCCCTGACCGGCGGGTCAGAATTTCACCAAAAAACTGACGTTACCCGATTCACTCAAAAACGGTGCCAAACTGTTGCAAAGACTCCCCTGATACGTTTGGCGGTGGATACAGAAGGGTTTTTATCATAGGGAATAAAATCAGGCCTCGACAACTTAATCTGCGGAAAAAACTTTTTTTGAAAAAAATCCCTGACCGGCGGGTCAGAATTTCACCAAAAATCTGAGGTTACCCTATTCACTCAAAAATGGTGCCAAACTGTTGCAAAGACTCCCCTGATACGTTTGGCGGTGGATACAGAACGGTTTTTATCATAGGGAATAAAATCAGGCCTCGACAACTTAACCTGCGGAAAAACTTTTTTTTGAAAGAAATCCCTGACCGGCGGGTCAGAATTTCACCAAAAATCTGACGTTACCCTATTCACTCAAAAACGGTGCCAAACTGTTGCAAAGACTCCCCTGATACGTTTGGCGGTGGATAGAGAAGGGTTTTTATCATAGGGAATAAAATCAGGCCTCAACAACTTAACCTGCGAAAAAACTTTTTTTTGAAAAAAATCCCTGACCGGCGGGTCAGAATTTCACCAAAAATCTGACGTTACCCGATTCACTCAAAAACGGTGCCAAACTGTTGCAAAGACTCCCCTGATATGTTTGACGGTGGATACAGAAGTGTTTTTATCATAGGGAATAAAATCAGGCCTCGACAACTTAACATGTGGAAAAACTATTTTTTGAAAAAAATCCCTGACCGGCGGGTCAGAATTTCACCAAAAATCTGACGTTACCCGATTCACTCAAAAACGGTGCCAAACTGTTGCAAAGACTCCCCTGATACGTTAGGCGGTGGATACAGAAGGGTTTTTATCATAGGGAATAAAATCAGGCCTCGACAACTTAATCTGCGGAAAAAACTTTTTTTGAAAAAAATCCCTGACCGGCGGGTCAGAATTTCACCAAAAATCTGAGGTTACCCTATTCACTCAAAAATGGTGCCAAACTGTTGCAAAGACTCCCCTGATACGTTTGGCGGTGGATACAGAAGGGTTTTTATCATAGGGAATAAAATCAGGCCTCGACAACTTAACCTGCGGAAAAACTTTTTTTTGAAAAAAATCCCTGACGGGCGGGTCAGAATTTCACCAAAAATCTGACGTTACCCTATTCACTCAAAAACGGTGCCAAACTGTTGCAAAGACTCCCCTGATACGATTGGCGGTGGATAGAGAAGGGTTTTTATCATAGGGAATAAAATCAGGCCTCGACAACTTAATCTGCGGAAAAACTTTTTTTGAAAAAAATCCCTGACCGGCGGGTCAGAATTTCACCAAAAATCTGACGTTACCCTATTCACTCAAAAACGGTGCCAAACTGTTGCAAAGACTCCCCTGATACGTTTGGCGGTGGATACGGAAGGGTTTTTATCATAGGGAATAAAATCAGGCCTCGACAACTTAACCTGCGGAAAAACTTTTTTTTGAAAGAAATCCCTGACCGGCGGGTCAGAATTTCACCAAAAATCTGACGTTACCCTATTCACTCAAAAACGGTGCCAAACTGTTGCAAAGACTCCCCTGATACGTTTGGCGGTGGATAGAGAAGGGTTTTTATCATAGGGAATAAAATCAGGCCTCAACAACTTAACCTGCGAAAAAACTTTTTTTAAAAAAAAATCCCTGACCGGCGGGTCAGAATTTCACCAAAAATCTGACGTTACCCGATTCACTCAAAAACGGTGCCAAACTGTTGCAAAGACTCCCCTGATATGTTTGACGGTGGATACAGAAGTGTTTTTATCATAGGGAATAAAATCAGGCCTCGACAACTTAACATGTGGAAAAACTTTTTTTTGAAAAAAATCCCTGACCGGCGGGTCAGAATTTCACCAAAAATCTGACGTTACCCGATTCACTCAAAAACGGTGCCAAACTGTTGCAAAGACTCCCCTGATACGTTTGGTGGTGGATACAGAAGAGTTTTTATCATAGGGAATAAAATCAGGCCTCAACAACTTAACCTGCGGAAAAACTTTTTTTGAAAAAAATCCCTGACCGGCGGGTCAGAATTTCACCAAAAATCTGACCTTACCCGATTCATTCAAAAACGGTGCCAAACTGTTGCAATGGCTCCCCTGATACGTTTGGCGGTGGATAGAGAAGGGTTTTTATCATAGGGAATAAAATCAGGCCTCGACAACTTAACCTGCGGAAAAACTTTTTTTTGAAAAAAATCCCTGACCGGCGCGTCAGAATTTCACCAAAAAACTGACGTTACCCGATTCACTCAAAAACGGTGCCAAACTGTTGCAAGGACTCCCCTGATACGTTTGGCGGTGGATACAGAAGGGTTTTTATCATAGGGAATAAAATCAGGCCTCGACAACTTAACCTGCGGAAAAATTTTTTTTGAAAAAAATCCCTGACCGGCGGGGTCAGAATTTCACCAAAAATCTGACGTTACCCGATTCACTCAAAAACGGTGCCAAACTGTTGCAAAGACTCCCCTGATATGTTTGACGGTGGATACAGAAGTGTTTTTATCATAGGGAATAAAATCAGGCCTCGACAACTTAACATGTGGAAAAACTTTTTTTTGAAAAAAATCCCTGACCGGCGGGTCAGAATTTCACCAAAAATCTGACGTTACCCGATTCACTCAAAAACGGTGCCAAACTGTTGCAAAGACTCCCCTGTTACGTTTGGTGGTGGATACAGAAGAGTTTTTATCATAGGGAATAAAATCAGGCCTCGACAACTTAACTTGCGGAAAAACTTTTTTTGAAAAAAATCCCTGACCGGCGGGTCAGAATTTCACCAAAAAACTGACGTTACCCGATTCACTCAAAAACGGTGCCAAACTGTTGCAAAGACTCCCCTGATACGTTTGGCGGTGGATACAGAAGGGTTTTTATCATAGGGAATAAAATCAGGCCTCGACAACTTAATCTGCGGGAAAAAATTTTTTTGAAAAAAATCCCTGACCGGCGGGTCAGAATTTCACCAAAAATCTGACCTTACCCGATTCATTCAAAAACGGTGCCAAACTGTTGCAATGGCTCCCCTGATACGTTTGGCGGTGGATAGAGAAGGGTTTTTATCATAGGGAATAAAATCAGGCCTCGACAACTTAACCTGCGGAAAAACTTTTTTTTGAAAAAAATCCCTGACCGGCGGGTCAGAATTTCACCAAAAATCTGACGTTACCCGATTCACTCAAAAACGGTGCCAAACTGTTGCAAGGACTCCCCTGATACGTTTGACGGTGGATACAGAAGTGTTTTTATCATAGGGAATAAAATCAGGCCTCGACAACTTAACCTGCGGAAAAACTTTTTTTAAAAAAATCCCTGACCGGCGGGTCAGAATGTCACCAAAAAACTGACGTTACCCGATTCACTCAAAAACGGTGCCAAACTGTTGCAAAGACTCCCCTGATACGTTTGGCGGTGGATACAGAAGGGTTTTTATCATAGGGAATAAAATCAGGCCTCGACAACTTAAGCTGAGGAAAAACTTTTTTTTGAAAAAAATCCCTGACCGGCGGGTCAGAATTTCACCAAAAATCTGACGTTACCCGATTCACTCAAAAATGGTGCCAAACTGTTGCAAAGACTCCCCTGATACGTTTGGCGGTGGATACAGAAGGGTTTTTATCATAGGGAATAAAATCAGGCCTTGACAACTTAACCTGCGGAAAAAACTTTTTTTTGAAAAAAATCCCTGACCGGCGGGTCAGAATTTCACCAAAAATCTGATGATACCCTATTCACTCAAAAATGGTGCCAAACTGTTGCAAGGACTCCCCTGATACGTTTGGTGGTGGATACAGAAGGGTTTTTATCATAGGGAATTAAAATCAGGCCTCGACAACTTAACCTGCGGAAAAACTTTAAGCGCATATTGCTTACCTCCAAAACAAGGCCAAAGCCCTTTCGAACGCATTACTGCGCTTCTTCTTTTCAGAAGGGGCTTTACATGTACCATCTGCCTTAAAGGTATTTAAAGCTAAAGTGGTGGCGACAATGGCTTATGCTGCCCCGTTATGGGGAGCATCAGTAAATCTGGCGCCCCTAGAAACAATTCAGAACCAATTTCTGAGACGCCTTTTGAAATTGCCCCAGTGCGTGAGCAATGCAGCTATTCGCCTTGAACTTAAAATTCCCTCGTTAGAAAACTCCTTATGGAAGCATATTTTCTGCTATTGGCTGTCCTTGTGGCATAGATTGCCCAATCACCATCTCATTCAATGTCTTTGGAGAGACGACTTTGTTAGTCCCTGGGCAAAAAAAATCCACTCCAAAATTATGTCCTACGGATTGTTCCCATCGGACCTATTGAAATTAGATCTTCCCTCAGCCAAAAGAACTATAATTCAAAAACTAGATAACTATGATTTCCATCAAAATATTATAACGGGAGGTGGAACATGTTCCCCGCTGAATCAAGGCATACAGCCCACGCATCAGATTCCATCGTACCTGTCTTTTCTTTCTGTCGCGGCCCACAGATTCGCCTTCACCAAAGCAAGATTTAATGTTTTCCCATCCAATGTCCTGGGGCACAGGTTTTCCAAAGGCCAAATCTCAGTTTTATGCACGTGTGACAACAGAACAATAGAATCCCTCTACCACATACTGTTCTGTTGCCCCCTGCATACGCCCGCTCGGACTAAAATCTTGTACCCTCTAATTCTGGAAATCACGGACAAACCGCTGGAGACCCAATTAACATACCTGCTGCAAGATGATGATACGACCAAAACATTACTTGTAGCAAGATATTTGATTTCAGTTCTCTCTTACAAAAAACAGCATAACTTACTTTACGACTACTGACACTAAGATACATCATTCAAGTAACCTTCTGAGCTGAGTAATGGAAAATGATGGCCTGCAATGCACTAACGTTTTAACCATAGCTAAAAACCCCATAAAACTACTTGAAACGTTTTAAAAAAGTTGTACAATGTTCCTTGTATGAGGAACTAATTTTGCCTGATTGTTCTGATTCTTTTATGTTTTTAATTTGTCTGATTGTTTTTATGTATGTCGGTTTTATACTGTTTTATTCTTGGTTGCAGTACATTATGGGCCTATGGCCGAAATAAAGTTTATCTATCTATCTATCACCAAAAATCTGATGTTACCCTATTCACTCAAAAATGGTGCCAAACTGTTGCAAGGACTCCCCTGATACGTTTGGTGGTGGATACAGAAGGGTTTTTATCATAGGGAATAAAATCAGGCCTCGACAACTTAACCTGCGGAAAAACTTTTTTTGAAAAAAATCCCTGACCGGCGGGTCAGAATTTCACCAAAAAACTGACGTTACCCGATTCACTCAAAAACGGTGCCAAACTGTTGCAAAGACTCCCCTGATACGTTTGGTGGTGGATACAGAAGGGTTTTTATCATAGGGAATAAAATCAGGCCTCGACAACTTAAGCTGAGGAAAAACTTTTTTTTGAAAAAAATCCCTGACCGGCGGGTCAGAATTTCACCAAAAATCTGACGTTACCCGATTCACTCAAAAATGGTGCCAAACTGTTGCAAAGACTCCCCTGATACGTTTGGCGGTGGATACGGAAGGGTTTTTATCATAGGGAATAAAATCAGGCCTTGACAACTTAACCTGCGGAAAAAACTTTTTTTTGAAAAAAATCCCTGACCGGCGGGTCAGAATTTCACCAAAAATCTGATGATACCCTATTCACTCAAAAATGGTGCCAAACTGTTGCAAGGACTCCCCTGATACGTTTGGTGGTGGATACAGAAGGGTTTTTATCATAGGGAATAAAATCAGGCCTCGACAACTTAACCTGCGGAAAAACTTTTTTTGAAAAAAATCCCTGACCGGCGGGTCAGAATTTCACCAAAAAACTGACGTTACCCGATTCACTCAAAAACGGTGCCAAACTGTTGCAAAGACTCCCCTGATACGTTTGGTGGTGGATACAGAAGGGTTTTTATCATAGGGAATAAAATCAGGCCTCGACAACTTAATCTGCGGAAAAAAACTTTTTTTGAAAAAAATCCCTGACCGGCGGGTCAGAATTTCACCAAAAATCTGAGGTTACCCTATTCACTCAAAAATGGTGCCAAACTGTTGCAAAGACTCCCCTGATATGTTTGGCGGTGGATACAGAAGGATTTTTATCATAGGGAATAAAATCAGGCCTCGACAACTTAACCTGCGGAAAAACTTTTTTTTGAAAGAAATCCCTGACCGGCGGGTCAGAATTTCACCAAAAATCTGAGGTTACCCTATTCACTCAAAAATGGTGCCAAACTGTTGCAAAGACTCCCCTGATACGTTTGGCGGTGGATAGAGAAGGGTTTTTATCATAGGGAATAAAATCAGGCCTCAACAACTTAACCTGCGAAAAAACTTTTTTTTAAAAAAAATCCCTGACCGGCGGGTCAGAATTTCACCAAAAATCTGACGTTACCCGATTCACTCAAAAACGGTGCCAAACTGTTGCAAAGACTCCCCTGATATGTTTGACGGTGGATACAGAAGTGTTTTTATCATAGGGAATAAAATCAGGCCTCGACAACTTAACATGTGGAAAAACTTTTTTTTGAAAAAAATCCCTGACCGGCGGGTCAGAATTTCACCAAAAATCTGACGTTACCCGATTCACTCAAAAATGGTGCCAAACTGTTGCAAAGACTCCCCTGATACGTTTGGCGGTGGATACGGAAGGGTTTTTATCATAGGGAATAAAATCAGGCCTCGACAACTTAACCTGCGGAAAAACTTTTTTTTGAAAGAAATCCCTGACCGGCGGGTCAGAATTTCACCAAAAATCTGACGTTACCCTATTCACTCAAAAACGGTGCCAAACTGTTGCAAAGACTCCCCTGATACGTTTGGCGGTGGATAGAGAAGGGTTTTTATCATAGGGAATAAAATCAGGCCTCAACAACTTAACCTGCGAAAAAACTTTTTTTAAAAAAAAATCCCTGACCGGCGGGTCAGAATTTCACCAAAAATCTAACGTTACCCGATTCACTCAAAAACGGTGCCAAACTGTTGCAAAGACTCCCCTGATACGTTTGGCGGTGGATACAGAAGGGTTTTTATCATAGGGAATAAAATCAGGCCTCGACAACTTAATCTGCGGGAAAAAATTTTTTTGAAAAAAATCCCTGACCGGCGGGTCAGAATTTCACCAAAAATCTGACCTTACCCGATTCATTCAAAAACGGTGCCAAACTGTTGCAATGGCTCCCCTGATACGTTTGGCGGTGGATAGAGAAGGGTTTTTATCATAGGGAATAAAATCAGGCCTCGACAACTTAACCTGTGGAAAAACTTTTTTTTGAAAAAAATCCCTGACCGGCGGGTCAGAATTTCACCAAAAATCTGACGTTACCCGATTCACTCAAAAACGGTGCCAAACTGTTGCAAGGACTCCCCTGATACGTTTGACGGTGGATACAGAAGTGTTTTTATCATAGGGAATAAAATCAGGCCTCGACAACTTAACCTGCGGAAAAACTTTTTTTAAAAAAATCCCTGACCGGCGGGTCAGAATGTCACCAAAAAACTGACGTTACCCGATTCACTCAAAAACGGTGCCAAACTGTTGCAAAGACTCCCCTGATACGTTTGGCGGTGGATACAGAAGGGTTTTTATCATAGGGAATAAAATCAGGCCTCGACAACTTAATCTGCGGAAAAAACTTTTTTTGAAAAAAATCCCTGACCGGCGGATCAGAATTTCACCAAAAATCTGAGGTTACCCTATTCACTCAAAAATGGTGCCAAACTGTTGCAAAGACTCCCCTGATACGTTTGGCGGTGGATACAGAAGGGTTTTTATCATAGGGAATAAAATCAGGCCTCGACAACTTAACCTGCGGAAAAACTTTCTTTTGAAAAAAATCCCTGACCGGCGGGTCAGAATTTCACCAAAAATCTGACGTTACCCTATTCACTCAAAAACGGTGCCAAACTGTTGCAAAGACTCCCCTGATACGATTGGCGGTGGATAGAGAAGGGTTTTTATCATAGGGAATTAAAATCAGGCCTCGACAACTTAACCTGCGGAAAAACTTTTTTTTGAAAAAAATCCCTGACCGGCGGGTCAGAATTTCACCAAAAATCTGACCTTACCCGATTCATTCTAAAACGGTGCCAAACTGTTGCAATGACTCCCTTGATACGTTTGGCGGTGGATAGAGAAGGGTTTTTATCATAGGGAATAAAATCAGGCCTCGACAACTTAAGCTGAGGAAAAACTTTTTTTTGAAAAAAAAATCCCTGACCGGCGGGTCAGAATTTCACCAAAAATCTGACGTTACCCGACTCACTCAAAAACGGTGCCAAACTGTTGCAAAGACTCCCCTGATACGTTTGGCGGTGGATACAGAAGAGTTTTTATCATAGGGAATAAAATCAGGCCTCGACAACTTAACCTGTGGAAAAAACTTTTTTTTGAAAAAAATCCCTGACCGGCGGGTCAGAATTTCACCAAAAATCTGATGTTACCCTATTCACTCAAAAATGGTGCCAAACTGTTGCAAGGACTCCCCTGATACGTTTGGTGGTGGATACAGAAGGGTTTTTATCATAGGGAATAAAATCAGGCCTCGACAACTTAACCTGCGGAAAAACTTTTTTTGAAAAAAATCCCTGACCGGCGGGTCAGAATTTCACCAAAAAACTGACGTTACCCGATTCACTCAAAAACGGTGCCAAACTGTTGCAAAGACTCCCCTGATACGTTTGGTGGTGGATACAGAAGGGTTTTTATCATAGGGAATAAAATCAGGCCTCGACAACTTAAGCTGAGGAAAAACTTTTTTTTGAAAAAAATCCCTGACCGGCGGGTCAGAATTTCACCAAAAATCTGACGTTACCCGATTCACTCAAAAATGGTGCCAAACTGTTGCAAAGACTCCCCTGATACGTTTGGCGGTGGATACGGAAGGGTTTTTATCATAGGGAATAAAATCAGGCCTTGACAACTTAACCTGCGGAAAAACTTTTTTTTGAAAAAAATCCCTGACCGGCGGGTCAGAATTTCACCAAAAATCTGATGATACCCTATTCACTCAAAAATGGTGCCAAACTGTTGCAAGGACTCCCCTGATACGTTTGGTGGTGGATACAGAAGGGTTTTTATCATAGGGAATAAAATCAGGCCTCGACAACTTAACCTGCGGAAAAACTTTTTTTGAAAAAAATCCCTGACCGGCGGGTCAGAATTTCACCAAAAAACTGACGTTACCCAATTCACTCAAAAACGGTGCCAAACTGTTGCAAAGACTCCCCTGATACGTTTGGTGGTGGATACAGAAGGGTTTTTATCATAGGGAATAAAATCAGGCCTCGACAACTTAATCTGCGGAAAAAAACTTTTTTTGAAAAAAATCCCTGACCGGCGGGTCAGAATTTCACCAAAAATCTGAGGTTACCCTATTCACTCAAAAATGGTGCCAAACTGTTGCAAAGACTCCCCTGATACGTTTGGCGGTGGATACAGAAGGGTTTTTATCATAGGGAATAAAATCAGGCCTCGACAACTTAACCTGCGGAAAAACTTTTTTTTGAAAGAAATCCCTGACCGGCGGGTCAGAATTTCACCAAAAATCTGACGTTACCCTATTCACTCAAAAACGGTGCCAAACTGTTGCAAAGACTCCCCTGATACGTTTGGCGGTGGATAGAGAAGGGTTTTTATCATAGGGAATAAAATCAGGCCTCAACAACTTAACCTGCGAAAAAACTTTTTTTTAAAAAAAATCCCTGACCGGCGGGTCAGAATTTCACCAAAAATCTGACGTTACCCGATTCACTCAAAAACGGTGCCAAACTGTTGCAAAGACTCCCCTGATATGTTTGACGGTGGATACAGAAGTGTTTTTATCATAGGGAATAAAATCAGGCCTCGACAACTTAACATGTGGAAAAACTTTTTTTTGAAAAAAATCCCTGACCGGCGGGTCAGAATTTCACCAAAAATCTGACGTTACCCGATTCACTCAAAAACGGTGCCAAACTGTTGCAAAGACTCCCCTGATACGTTTGGTGGTGGATACAGAAGAGTTTTTATCATAGGGAATAAAATCAGGCCTCAACAACTTAACCTGCGGAAAAACTTTTTTTGAAAAAAATCCCTGACCGGCGGGTCAGAATTTCACCAAAAATCTGACCTTACCCGATTCATTCAAAAACGGTGCCAAACTGTTGCAATGGCTCCCCTGATACGTTTGGCGGTGGATAGAGAAGGGTTTTTATCATAGGGAATAAAATCAGGCCTCGACAACTTAACCTGCGGAAAAACTTTTTTTTGAAAAAAATCCCTGACCGGCGCGTCAGAATTTCACCAAAAAACTGACGTTACCCGATTCACTCAAAAACGGTGCCAAACTGTTGCAAGGACTCCCCTGATACGTTTGACGGTGGATACAGAAGTGTTTTTATCATAGGGAATAAAATCAGGCCTCGACAACTTAACCTGCGGAAAAACTTTTTTTAAAAAAAATCCCTGACCGGCGGGTCAGAATTTCACCAAAAAACTGACGTTACCCGATTCACTCAAAAACGGTGCCAAACTGTTGCAAAGACTCCCCTGATACGTTTGGCGGTGGATACAGAAGGGTTTTTATCATAGGGAATAAAATCAGGCCTCGACAACTTAATCTGCGGAAAAAACTTTTTTTGAAAAAAATCCCTGACCGGCGGGTCAGAATTTCACCAAAAATCTGAGGTTACCCTATTCACTCAAAAATGGTGCCAAACTGTTGCAAAGACTCCCCTGATGCGTTTGGCGGTGGATACAGAAGGGTTTTTATCATAGGGAATAAAATCAGGCCTCGACAACTTAACCTGCGGAAAAACTTTTTTTTGAAAAAAAACCCTGACCGGCGGGTCAGAATTTCACCAAAAATCTGACGTTACCCGATTCACTCAAAAACGGTGCCAAACTGTTGCAAAGACTCCCCTGATACGTTTGGCGGTGGATACGGAAGGGTTTTTATCATAGGGAATAAAATCAGGCCTCGACAACTTAACCTGCGGAAAAACTTTTTTTTGAAAGAAATCCCTGACCGGCGGGTCAGAATTTCACCAAAAATCTGACCTTACCCGATTCATTCTAAAACGGTGCCAAACTGTTGCAATGACTCCCTTGATACGTTTGGCGGTGGATAGAGAAGGGTTTTTATCATAGGGAATAAAATCAGGCCTCGACAACTTAAGCTGAGGAAAAACTTTTTTTTGAAAAAAAAATCCCTGACCGGCGGGTCAGAATTTCACCAAAAATCTGACGTTACCCGACTCACTCAAAAACGGTGCCAAACTGTTGCAAAGACTCCCCTGATACGTTTGGCGGTGGATACAGAAGAGTTTTTATCATAGGGAATAAAATCAGGCCTCGACAACTTAACCTGCGGAAAAAACTTTTTTTTGAAAAAAATCCCTGACCGGCGGGTCAGAATTTCACCAAAAAACTGACGTTACCCGATTCACTCAAAAACGGTGCCAAACTGTTGCAAAGACTCCCCTGATACGTTTGGTGGTGGATACAGAAGGGTTTTTATCATAGGGAATAAAATCAGGCCTCGACAACTTAAGCTGAGGAAAAACTTTTTTTTGAAAAAAATCCCTGACCGGCGGGTCAGAATTTCACCAAAAATCTGACGTTACCCGATTCACTCAAAAATGGTGCCAAACTGTTGCAAGGACTCCCCTGATACGTTTGGTGGTGGATACAGAAGGGTTTTTATCATAGGGAATAAAATCAGGCCTCGACAACTTAACCTGCGGAAAAACTTTTTTTGAAAAAAATCCCTGACCGGCGGGTCAGAATTTCACCAAAAAACTGACGTTACCCGATTCACTCAAAAACGGTGCCAAACTGTTGCAAAGACTCCCCTGATACGTTTGGTGGTGGATACAGAAGGGTTTTTATCATAGGGAATAAAATCAGGCCTCGACAACTTAATCTGCGGAAAAAAACTTTTTTTGAAAAAAATCCCTGACCGGCGGGTCAGAATTTCACCAAAAATCTGAGGTTACCCTATTCACTCAAAAATGGTGCCAAACTGTTGCAAAGACTCCCCTGATACGTTTGGCGGTGGATACAGAAGGGTTTTTATCATAGGGAATAAAATCAGGCCTCGACAACTTAACCTGCGGAAAAACTTTTTTTTGAAAAAAATCCCTGACCGGCAGGTCAGAATTTCACCAAAAATCTGACGTTACCCTATTCACTCAAAAACGGTGCCAAACTGTTGCAAAGAATCCCCTGATACGATTGGCGGTGGATAGAGAATGGTTTTTATCATAGGGAATAAAATCAGGCCTCGACAACTTAACCTGTGGAAAAAACTTTTTTTTGAAAAAAATCCCTGACCAGCGGGTCAGAATTTCACCAAAAATCTGATGTTACCCTATTCACTCAAAAATGGTGCCAAACTGTTGCAAGGACTCCCCTGTTACGTTTGGTGGTGGATACAGAAGGGTTTTTATCATAGGGAATAAAATCAGGCGTCGACAACTTAACCTGCGGAAAAACTTTTTTTGAAAAAAATCCCTGACCGGCGGGTCAGAATTTCACCAAAAAACTGACGTTACCCGATTCACTCAAAAACGGTGCCAAACTGTTGCAAAGACTCCCCTGATACGTTTGGCGGTGGATACAGAAGGGTTTTTATCATAGGGAATAAAATCAGGCCTCGACAACTTAATCTGCGGAAAAAAACTTTTTTTGAAAAAAATCCCTGACCGGCGGGTCAGAATTTCACCAAAAATCTGAGGTTACCCTATTCACTCAAAAATGGTGCCAAACTGTTGCAAAGACTCCCCTGATACGTTTGGCGGTGGATACAGAAGGGTTTTTATCATAGGGAATAAAATCAGGCCTCGACAACTTAACCTGCGGAAAAACTTTTTTTTGAAAAAAATCCCTGACCGGCAGGTCAGAATTTCACCAAAAATCTGACGTTACCCTATTCACTCAAAAACGGTGCCAAAATGTTGCAAAGACTCCCCTGATACGATTGGCGGTGGATAGAGAATGGTTTTTATCATAGGGAATAAAATCAGGCCTCGACAACTTAACCTGCGGAAAAAACTTTTTTTTGAAAAAAATCCCTGACCAGCGGGTCAGAATTTCACCAAAAATCTGATGTTACCCTATTCACTCAAAAATGGTGCCAAACTGTTGCAAGGACTCCCCTGATACGTTTGGTGGTGGATACAGAAGGGTTTTTATCATAGGGAATAAAATCAGGCCTCGGCAACTTAATCTGCGGAAAAAACTTTTTTTGAAAAAAATCCCTGACCGGCGGGTCAGAATTTCACCAAAAATCTGAGGTTACCCTATTCACTCAAAAACGGTGCCAAACTGTTGCAAAGACTCCCCTGATACGTTTGGCGGTGGATACAGAAGGGTTTTTATCATAGGGAATAAAATCAGGCCTCGACAACTTAACCTGCGGAAAAACTTTTTTTTGAAAAAAATCCCTGACCGGCGGGTCAGAATTTCACCAAAAATCTGACGTTACCCTATTCGCTCAAAAACGGTGCCAAACTGTTGCAAAGACTCCCCTGATACGATTGGCGGTGGATAGAGAAGGGTTTTTATCATAGGGAATAAAATCAGGCCTCGACAACTTAACCTGCGGAAAAACTTTTTTTTGAAAAAAATCCCTGACCGGCGGGTCAGAATTTCACCAAAAATCTGACGTTACCCTATTCACTCAAAAACGGTGCCAAACTGTTGCAAAGACTCCCCTGATACGTTTGGCGGTGGATACAGAAGGGTTTTTATCATAGGGAATAAAATCAGGCCTCGACAACTTAACCTGCGGAAAAACTTTTTTTTGAAAAAAATCCCTGACCGGCGGGTCAGAATTTCACCAAAAATCTGACGTTACCCTATTCACTCAAAAACGGTGCCAAACTGTTGCAAAGACTCCCCTGATACGATTGGCGGTGGATAGAGAAGGGTTTTTTATCATAGGGAATTAAAATCAGGCCTCGACAACTTAACCTGCGGAAAAACTTTTTTTTGAAAAAAATCCCTGACCGGCGGGTCAGAATTTCACCAAAAATCTGACCTTACCCGATTCATTCTAAAACGGTGCCAAACTGTTGCAATGACTCCCTTGATACGTTTGGCGGTGGATAGAGAAGGGTTTTTATCATAGGGAATAAAATCAGGCCTCGACAACTTAATCTGCGGAAAAACTTTTCTTTGAAAAAAATCCCTGACCGGCGGGTCAGAATTTCACCAAAAATCTGACGTTACCCGATTCACTCAAAAACGGTGCCAAACTGTTGCAAAGACTCCCCTGATACGTTTGGCGGTGGATACAGAAGAGTTTTTATCATAGGGAATAAAATCAGGCCTCGACAACTTAAGCTGAGGAAAAAACTTTTTTTGAAAAAAATCCCTGACCGGCGGGTCAGAATTTCACCAAAAATCTGACGTTACCCGATTCACTCAAAAATGGTGCCAAACTGTTGCAAAGACTCCCCTGATACGTTTGGCGGTGGATACGGAAGGGTTTTTATCATAGGGAATAAAATCAGGCCTCGACAACTTAACCTGCGGAAAAACTTTTTTTTGAAAGAAATCCCTGACCGGCGGGTCAGAATTTCACCAAAAATCTGACGTTACCCTATTCACTCAAAAACGGTGCCAAACTGTTGCAAAGACTCCCCTGATACGTTTGGCGGTGGATAGAGAAGGGTTTTTATCATAGGGAATAAAATCAGGCCTCAACAACTTAACCTGCGAAAAAACTTTTTTTAAAAAAAAATCCCTGACCGGCGGGTCAGAATTTCACCAAAAATCTAACGTTACCCGATTCACTCAAAAACGGTGCCAAACTGTTGCAAAGACTCCCCTGATATGTTTGACGGTGGATACAGAAGTGTTTTTATCATAGGGAATAAAATCAGGCCTCGACAACTTAACCTGCGGAAAAACTTTTTTTTGAAAGAAATCCCTGACCGGCGGGTCAGAATTTCACCAAAAATCTGGCGTTACCCTATTCACTCAAAAACGGTGCCAAACTGTTGCAAAGACTCCCCTGATACGTTTGGCGGTGGATAGAGAAGGGTTTTTATCATAGGGAATAAAATCAGGCCTCAACAACTTAACCTGCGAAAAAACTTTTTTTAAAAAAAAATCCCTGACCGGCGGGTCAGAATTTCACAAAAAATCTGACGTTACCCGATTCACTCAAAAACGGTGCCAAACTGTTGCAAAGACTCCCCTGATATGTTTGACGGTGGATACAGAAGTGTTTTTATCATAGGGAATAAAATCAGGCCTCGACAACTTAACATGTGGAAAAACTTTTTTTTGAAAAAAATCCCTGACCGGCGGGTCAGAATTTCACCAAAAATCTGACGTTACCCGATTCACTCAAAAACGGTGCCAAACTGTTGCAAAGACTCCCCTGATACGTTTGGCGGTGGATACAGAAGAGTTTTTATCATAGGGAATAAAATCAGGCCTCGACAACTTAACCTGCGGAAAAACTTTTTTTGAAAAAAATCCCTGACCGGCGGGTCAGAATTTCACCAAAAAACTGACGTTACCCGATTCACTCAAAAACGGTGCCAAACTGTAGTAAAGACTCCCCTGATACGTTTGGCGGTGGATACAGAAGGGTTTTTATCATAGGGAATAAAATCAGGCCTCGACAACTTAACCTGCGGAAAAACTTTTTTTTGAAAAAAATCCCTGACCGCCGGGTCAGAATTTCACCAAAAATCTGACGTTACCCTATTCACTCAAAAACGGTGCCAAACTGTTGCAAAGACTCCCCTGATATGTTTGACGGTGGATACAGAAGTGTTTTTATCATAGGGAATAAAATCAGGCCTCGACAACTTAACATGTGAAAAAACTTTTTTTTGAAAAAAATCCCTGACCGGCGGGTCAGAATTTCACCAAAAATCTGACGTTACCCGATTCACTCAAAAACGGTGCCAAACTGTTGCAAAGACTCCCCTGATACGTTTGGCGGTGGATACAGAAGGGTTTTTATCATAGGGAATAAAATCAGGCCTCGACAACTTAACCTGCGGAAAAAACTTTTTTTGAAAAAAATCCCTGACCGGCGGGTCAGAATTTCACCAAAAATCTGAGGTTACCCTATTCACTCAAAAATGGTGCCAAACTGTTGCAAAGACTCCCCTGATACGTTTGGCGGTGGATACAGAAGGGTTTTTATCATAGGGAATAAAATCAGGCCTCGACAACTTAACCTGCGGAAAAACTTTTTTTTGAAAAAAATCCCTGACCGGCGGGTCAGAATTTCACCAAAAATCTGACGTTACCCTATTCACTCAAAAACGGTGCCAAACTGTTGCAAAGACTCCCCTGATACGATTGGCGGTGGATAGAGAAGGATTTTTATCATAGGGAATAAAATCAGGCCTCGACAACTTAACCTGCGGAAAAACTTTTTTTGAAAAAAATCCCTGACCGGCGGGTCAGAATTTCACCAAAAATCTGACGTTACCCGATTCACTCAAAAATGGTGCCAAACTGTTGCAAAGACTCCCCTGATACGTTTGGCGGTGGATACGGAAGGGTTTTTATCATAGGGAATAAAATCAGGCCTCGACAACTTAACCTGCGGAAAAACTTTTTTTTGAAAGAAATCCCTGACCGGCGGGTCAGAATTTCACCAAAAATCTGACGTTACCCTATTCACTCAAAAACGGTGCCAAACTGTTGCAAAGACTCCCCTGATACGTTTGGCGGTGGATAGAGAAGGGTTTTTATCATAGGGAATAAAATCAGGCCTCAACAACTTAACCTGCGAAAAAACTTTTTTTGAAAAAAAATCCCTGACCGGCGGGTCAGAATTTCACCAAAAATCTGACGTTACCCGATTCACTCAAAAATGGTGCCAAACTGTTGCAAAGACTCCCCTGATACGTTTGGCGGTGGATACGGAAGGGTTTTTATCATAGGGAATAAAATCAGGCCTCGACAACTTAACCTGCGGAAAAACTTTTTTTTGAAAGAAATCCCTGACCGGCGGGTCAGAATTTCACCAAAAATCTGACGTTACCCTATTCACTCAAAAACGGTGCCAAACTGTTGCAAAGACTCCCCTGATACGTTTGGCGGTGGATAGAGAAGGGTTTTTATCATAGGGAATAAAATCAGGCCTCAACAACTTAACCTGCGAAAAAACTTTTTTTGAAAAAAAATCCCTGACCGGCGGGTCAGAATTTCACCAAAAATCTGACGTTACCCGATTCACTCAAAAACGGTGCCAAACTGTTGCAAAGACTCCCCTGATATGTTTCACGGTGGATACAGAAGTGTTTTTATCATAGGGAATAAAATCAGGCCTCGACAACTTAACATGTGGAAAAACTTTTTTTTGAAAAAAATCCCTGACCGGCGGGTCAGAATTTCACCAAAAATCTGACGTTACCCGATTCACTCAAAAACGGTGCCAAACTGTTGCAAAGACTCCCCTGATACGTTTGGTGGTGGATACAGAAGAGTTTTTATCATAGGGAATAAAATCAGGCCTCGACAACTTAACCTGCGGAAAAACTTTTTTTGAAAAAAATCCCTGACCGGCGGGTCAGAATTTCACCAAAAAACTGACGTTACCCGATTCACTCAAAAACGGTGCCAAACTGTTGCAAAGACTCCCCTGATACGTTTGGCGGTGGATACAGAAGGGTTTTTATCATAGGGAATAAAATCAGGCCTCGACAACTTAATCTGCGGAAAAAAAATTTTTTGAAAAAAATCCCTGACCGGCGGGTCAGAATTTCACCAAAAATCTGACCTTACCCGATTCATTCAAAAACGGTGCCAAACTGTTGCAATGGCTCCCCTGATACGTTTGGCGGTGGATAGAGAAGGGTTTTTATCATAGGGAATAAAATCAGGCCTCGACAACTTAACCTGCGGAAAAACTTTTTTTTGAAAGAAATCCCTGACCGGCGGGTCAGAATTTCACCAAAAATCTGACGTTACCCTATTCACTCAAAAACGGTGCCAAACTGTTGCAAAGACTCCCCTGATACGTTTGGCGGTGGATAGAGAAGGGTTTTTATCATAGGGAATAAAATCAGGCCTCAACAACTTAACCTGCGAAAAAACTTTTTAAAAAAAAAATCCCCGACCGGCGGGTCAGAATTTCACCAAAAATCTGACGTTACCCGATTCACTCAAAAACGGTGCCAAACTGTTGCAAAGACTCCCCTGATATGTTTGACGGTGGATACAGAAGTGTTTTTATCATAGGGAATAAAATCAGGCCTCGACAACTTAACATGTGGAAAAACTTTTTTTTGAAAAAAATCCCTGACCGGCGGGTCAGAATTTCACCAAAAATCTGACGTTACCCGATTCACTCAAAAACGGTGCCAAACTGTTGCAAAGACTCCCCTGATACGTTTGGTGGTGGATACAGAAGAGTTTTTATCATAGGGAATAAAATCAGGCCTCGACAACTTAACCTGCGGAAAAACTTTTTTTGAAAAAAATCCCTGACCGGCGGGTCAGAATTTCACCAAAAAACTGACGTTACTCGATTCACTCAAAAACGGTGCCAAACTGTTGCAAAGACTCCCCTGATACGTTTGGCGGTGGATACAGAAGGGTTTTTATCATAGGGAATAAAATCAGGCCTCGACAACTTAATCTGCGGAAAAAACTTTTTTTGAAAAAAATCCCTGACCGGCGGGTCAGAATTTCACCAAAAATCTGAGGTTACCCTATTCACTCAAAAATGGTGCCAAACTGTTGCAAAGACTCCCCTGATACCTTTGGCGGTGGATACAGAAGGGTTTTTATCATAGGGAATAAAATCAGGCCTCGACAACTTAACCTGCGGAAAAACTTTCTTTTGAAAAAAATCCCTAACCGGCGGGTCAGAATTTCACCAAAAATCTGAGGTTACCCTATTCACTCAAAAATGGTGCCAAACTGTTGCAAAGACTCCCCTGATACGTTTGGCGGTGGATACAGAAGGGTTTTTATCATAGGGAATAAAATCAGGCCTCGACAACTTAACCTGCGGAAAAACTTTTTTTTGAAAAAAATCCCTGACCGGCGGGTCAGAATTTCACCAAAAATCTGACGTTACCCTATTCACTCAAAAACAGTGCCAAACTGTTGCAAAGACTCCCCTGATACGATTGGCCGTGGATAGAGAAGGGTTTTTATCATAGGGAATAAAATCAGGCCTCGGCAACTTAACCTGCGGAAAAACTTTTTTTGAAAAAAATCCCTGACCGGCGGGTCAGAATTTCACCAAAAATCTGACCTTACCCGATTCATTCAAAAACGGTGCCAAACTGTTGCAATGGCTCCCCTGATACGTTTGGCGGTGGATAGAGAAGGGTTTTTATCATAGGGAATAAAATCAGGCCTCGACAACTTAACCTGCGGAAAAACTTTTTTTTGAAAGAAATCCCTGACCGGCGGGTCAGAATTTCACCAAAAATCTGACGTTACCCTATTCACTCAAAAACGGTGCCAAACTGTTGCAAAGACTCCCCTGATACGTTTGGCGGTGGATAGAGAAGGGTTTTTATCATAGGGAATAAAATCAGGCCTCAACAACTTAACCTGCGAAAAAACTTTTTAAAAAAAAAAATCCCCGACCGGCGGGTCAGAATTTCACCAAAAATCTGACGTTACCCGATTCACTCAAAAACGGTGCCAAACTGTTGCAAAGACTCCCCTGATATGTTTGACGGTGGATACAGAAGTGTTTTTATCATAGGGAATAAAATCAGGCCTCGACAACTTAACATGTGGAAAAACTTTTTTTTGAAAAAAATCCCTGACCGGCGGGTCAGAATTTCACCAAAAATCTGACGTTACCCGATTCACTCAAAAACGGTGCCAAACTGTTGCAAAGACTCCCCTGATACGTTTGGTGGTGGATACAGAAGAGTTTTTATCATAGGGAATAAAATCAGGCCTCGACAACTTAACCTGCGGAAAAACTTTTTTTGAAAAAAATCCCTGACCGGCGGGTCAGAATTTCACCAAAAAACTGACGTTACTCGATTCACTCAAAAACGGTGCCAAACTGTTGCAAAGACTCCCCTGATACGTTTGGCGGTGGATACAGAAGGGTTTTTATCATAGGGAATAAAATCAGGCCTCGACAACTTAATCTGCGGAAAAAACTTTTTTTGAAAAAAATCCCTGACCGGCGGGTCAGAATTTCACCAAAAATCTGAGGTTACCCTATTCACTCAAAAATGGTGCCAAACTGTTGCAAAGACTCCCCTGATACCTTTGGCGGTGGATACAGAAGGGTTTTTATCATAGGGAATAAAATCAGGCCTCGACAACTTAACCTGCGGAAAAACTTTCTTTTGAAAAAAATCCCTAACCGGCGGGTCAGAATTTCACCAAAAATCTGAGGTTACCCTATTCACTCAAAAATGGTGCCAAACTGTTGCAAAGACTCCCCTGATACGTTTGGCGGTGGATACAGAAGGGTTTTTATCATAGGGAATAAAATCAGGCCTCGACAACTTAACCTGCGGAAAAACTTTTTTTTGAAAAAAATCCCTGACCGGCGGGTCAGAATTTCACCAAAAATCTGACGTTACCCTATTCACTCAAAAACAGTGCCAAACTGTTGCAAAGACTCCCCTGATACGATTGGCCGTGGATAGAGAAGGGTTTTTATCATAGGGAATAAAATCAGGCCTCGGCAACTTAACCTGCGGAAAAACTTTTTTTGAAAAAAATCCCTGACCGGCGGGTCAGAATTTCACCAAAAATCTGACGTTACCCGATTCACTCAAAAATGGTGCCAAACTGTTGCAAAGACTCCCCTGATACGTTTGGCGGTGGATACGGAAGGGTTTTTATCATAGGGAATAAAATCAGGCCTCGACAACTTAACCTGCGGAAAAACTTTTTTTTGAAAGAAATCCCTGACCGGCGGGTCAGAATTTCACCAAAAATCTGACGTTACCCAATTCACTCAAAAACGGTGCCAAACTGTTGCAAAGACTCCCCTGATACGTTTGGCGGTGGATAGAGAAGGGTTTTTATCATAGGGAATAAAATCAGGCCTCAACAACTTAACCTGCGAAAAAACTTTTTTTAAAAAAAAATCCCTGACCGGCGGGTCAGAATTTCACCAAAAATCTGACGTTACCCGATTCACTCAAAAACGGTGCCAAACTGTTGCAAAGACTCCCCTGATATTTTTGACGGTGGATACAGAAGTGTTTTTATCATAGGGAATAAAATCAGGCCTCGACAACTTAACATGTGGAAAAACTTTTTTTTGAAAAAAATCCCTGACCGGCGGGTCAGAATTTCACCAAAAATCTGACGTTACCCGATTCACTCAAAAACGGTGCCAAACTGTTGCAAAGACTCCCCTGATACGTTTGGTGGTGGATACAGAAGAGTTTTTATCATAGGGAATAAAATCAGGCCTCGACAACTTAACCTGCGGAAAAACTTTTTTTGAAAAAAATCCCTGACCGGCGGGTCAGAATTTCACCAAAAAACTGACGTTACCCGATTCACTCAAAAACGGTGCCAAACTGTTGCAAAGACTCCCCTGATACGTTTGGCGGTGGATACAGAAGGGTTTTTATCATAGGGAATAAAATCAGGCCTCGACAACTTAATCTGCGGAAAATTTTTTTTTTGAAAAAAATCCCTGACCGGCGGGTCAGAATTTCACCAAAAATCTGACCTTACCCGATTCATTCAAAAACGGTGCCAAACTGTTGCAATGGCTCCCCTGATCCGTTTGGCGGTGGATAGAGAAGGGTTTTTATCATAGGGAATAAAATCAGGCCTCGACAACTTAACCTGCGGAAAAACTTTTTTTTGAAAAAAATCCCTGACCGGCGGGTCAGAATTTCACCAAAAATCTGACGTTACCCGATTCACTCAAAAACGGTGCCAAACTGTTGCAAAGACTCCCCTGATACGTTTGGCGGTGGATACAGAAGGGTTTTTAGCATAGGGAATAAAATCAGGCCTCGACAACTTAATCTGCGGAAAAAACTTTTTTTGAAAAAAATCCCTGACCGGCGGGTCAGAATTTCACCAAAAATCTGAGGTTACCCTATTCACTCAAAAATGGTGCCAAACTGTTGCAAAGACTCCCCTGATGCGTTTGGCGGTGGATACATAAGGGTTTTTATCATAGGGAATAAAATCAGGCCTCGACAACTTAACCTGCGGAAAAACTTTTTTTGAAAAAAATCCCTGACCGGCGGGTCAGAATTTCACCAAAAATCTGACGTTACCCTATTCACTCAAAAACGGTGCCAAACTGTTGCAAAGACTCCCCTGATACGTTTGGCGGTGGATAGAGAAGGGTTTTTATCATAGGGAATAAAATCAGGCCTCGACAACTTAACCTGCGGAAAAACTTTTTTTGAAAAAAATCCCTGACCGGCGGGTCAGAATTTCACCAAAAATCTGACGTTACCCGATTCACTCAAAAATGGTGCCAAACTGTTGCAAAGACTGCCCTGATACGTTTGGCGGTGGATACGGAAGGGTTTTTATCATAGGGAATAAAATCAGGCCTCGACAACTTAACCTGCGGAAAAACTTTTTTTGAAAAAAATCCCTGACCGGCGGGTCAGAATTTCACCAAAAAACTGACGTTACCCGATTCACTCAAAAACGGTGCCAAACTGTTGCAAAGACTCCCCTGATACGTTTGGCGGTGGATACAGAAGGGTTTTTATCACAGGGAATAAAATCAGGCCTCGACAACTTAATCTGCGGAAAATTTTTTTTTTGAAAAAAATCCCTGACCGGCGGGTCAGAATTTCACCAAAAATCTGACCTTACCCGATTCATTCAAAAACGGTGCCAAACTGTTGCAATGGCTCCCCTGATACGTTTGGCGGTGGATAGAGAAGGGTATTTATCATAGGGAATAAAATCAGGCCTCGACAACTTAACCTGCGGAAAAACTTTTTTTTGAAAAAAATCCCTGACCGGCGGGTCAGAATTTCACCAAAAATCTGACGTTACCCGATTCACTCAAAAACGGTGCCAAACTGTTGCAAAGACTCCCCTGATACGTTTGGCGGTGGATACAGAAGGGTTTTTAGCATAGGGAATAAAATCAGGCCTCGACAACTTAATCTGCGGAAAAAACTTTTTTTGAAAAAAATCCCTGACCGGCGGGTCAGAATTTCACCAAAAATCTGAGGTTACCCTATTCACTCAAAAATGGTGCCAAACTGTTGCAAAGACTCCCCTGATGCGTTTGGCGGTGGATACATAAGGGTTTTTATCATAGGGAATAAAATCAGGCCTCGACAACTTAACCTGCGGAAAAACTTTTTTTGAAAAAAATCCCTGACCGGCGGGTCAGAATTTCACCAAAAATCTGACGTTACCCTATTCACTCAAAAACGGTGCCAAACTGTTGCAAAGACTCCCCGGATACGTTTGGCGGTGGATAGAGAAGGGTTTTTATCATAGGGAATAAAATCAGGCCTCGACAACTTAACCTGCGGAAAAACTTTTTTTGAAAAAAATCCCTGACCGGCGGGTCAGAATTTCACCAAAAATCTGACGTTACCCGATTCACTCAAAAATGGTGCCAAACTGTTGCAAAGACTGCCCTGATACGTTTGGCGGTGGATACGGAAGGGTTTTTATCATAGGGAATAAAATCAGGCCTCGACAACTTAACCTGCGGAAAAACTTTTTTTGAAAAAAATCCCTGACCGGCGGGTCAGAATTTCACCAAAAAACTGACGTTACCCGATTCACTCAAAAACGGTGCCAAACTGTTGCAAAGACTCCCCTGATACGTTTGGCGGTGGATACAGAAGGGTTTTTATCACAGGGAATAAAATCAGGCCTCGACAACTTAATCTGCGGAAAAAAATTTTTTTGAAAAAAATCCCTGACCGGCGGGTCAGAATTTCACCAAAAATCTGACCTTACCCGATTCATTCAAAAACGGTGCCAAACTGTTGCAATGGCTCCCCTGATACGTTTGGCGGTGGATAGAGAAGGGTATTTATCATAGGGAATAAAATCAGGCCTCGACAACTTAACCTGCGGAAAAACTTTTTTTTTGAAAAAAATCCCTGACCGGCGGGTCAGAATTTCACCAAAAATCTGACGTTACCCGATACACTCAAAAACGGTGCCAAACTGTTGCAAAGACTCCCCTGATACGTTTGGCGGTGGATACAGAAGGGTTTTTATCATAGGGAATAAAATCAGGCCTCGACAACTTAATCTGCGGAAAAAACTTTTTTTGAAAAAAATCCCTGACCGGCGGGTCAGAATTTCACCAAAAATCTGAGGTTACCCTATTCACTCAAAAATGGTGCCAAACTGTTGCAAAGACTCCCCTGATGCGTTTGGCGGTGGATACATAAGGGTTTTTATCATAGGGAATAAAATCAGGCCTCGACAACTTAACCTGCGGAAAAACTTTTTTTGAAAAAAATCCCTGACCGGCGGGTCAGAATTTCACCAAAAATCTGACGTTACCCGATTCACTCAAAAATGGTGCCAAACTGTTGCAAAGACTGCCCTGATACGTTTGGCGGTGGATACGGAAGGGTTTTTATCATAGGGAATAAAATCAGGCCTCGACAACTTAACCTGCGGAAAAACTTTTTTTGAAAAAAATCCCTGACCGGCGGGTCAGAATTTCACCAAAAAACTGACGTTACCCGATTCACTCAAAAACGGTGCCAAACTGTTGCAAAGACTCCCCTGATACGTTTGGCGGTGGATACAGAAGGGTTTTTATCACAGGGAATAAAATCAGGCCTCGACAACTTAATCTGCGGAAAATTTTTTTTTTGAAAAAAATCCCTGACCGGCGGGTCAGAATTTCACCAAAAATCTGACCTTACCCGATTCATTCAAAAACGGTGCCAAACTGTTGCAATGGCTCCCCTGATCCGTTTGGCGGTGGATAGAGAAGGGTTTTTATCATAGGGAATAAAATCAGGCCTCGACAACTTAACCTGCGGAAAAACTTTTTTTTGAAAAAAATCCCTGACCGGCGGGTCAGAATTTCACCAAAAATCTGACGTTACCCGATTCACTCAAAAACGGTGCCAAACTGTTGCAAAGACTCCCCTGATACGTTTGGCGGTGGATACAGAAGGGTTTTTAGCATAGGGAATAAAATCAGGCCTCGACAACTTAATCTGCGGAAAAAACTTTTTTTGAAAAAAATCCCTGACCGGCGGGTCAGAATTTCACCAAAAATCTGAGGTTACCCTATTCACTCAAAAATGGTGCCAAACTGTTGCAAAGACTCCCCTGATGCGTTTGGCGGTGGATACATAAGGGTTTTTATCATAGGGAATAAAATCAGGCCTCGACAACTTAACCTGCGGAAAAACTTTTTTTGAAAAAAATCCCTGACCGGCGGGTCAGAATTTCACCAAAAATCTGACGTTACCCTATTCACTCAAAAACGGTGCCAAACTGTTGCAAAGACTCCCCTGATACGTTTGGCGGTGGATAGAGAAGGGTTTTTATCATAGGGAATAAAATCAGGCCTCGACAACTTAACCTGCGGAAAAACTTTTTTTGAAAAAAATCCCTGACCGGCGGGTCAGAATTTCACCAAAAATCTGACGTTACCCGATTCACTCAAAAATGGTGCCAAACTGTTGCAAAGACTGCCCTGATACGTTTGGCGGTGGATACGGAAGGGTTTTTATCATAGGGAATAAAATCAGGCCTCGACAACTTAACCTGCGGAAAAACTTTTTTTGAAAAAAATCCCTGACCGGCGGGTCAGAATTTCACCAAAAAACTGACGTTACCCGATTCACTCAAAAACGGTGCCAAACTGTTGCAAAGACTCCCCTGATACGTTTGGCGGTGGATACAGAAGGGTTTTTATCACAGGGAATAAAATCAGGCCTCGACAACTTAATCTGCGGAAAAAAATTTTTTTGAAAAAAATCCCTGACCGGCGGGTCAGAATTTCACCAAAAATCTGACCTTACCCGATTCATTCAAAAACGGTGCCAAACTGTTGCAATGGCTCCCCTGATACGTTTGGCGGTGGATAGAGAAGGGTATTTATCATAGGGAATAAAATCAGGCCTCGACAACTTAACCTGCGGAAAAACTTTTTTTTTGAAAAAAATCCCTGACCGGCGGGTCAGAATTTCACCAAAAATCTGACGTTACCCGATACACTCAAAAACGGTGCCAAACTGTTGCAAAGACTCCCCTGATACGTTTGGCGGTGGATACAGAAGGGTTTTTATCATAGGGAATAAAATCAGGCCTCGACAACTTAATCTGCGGAAAAAACTTTTTTTGAAAAAAATCCCTGACCGGCGGGTCAGAATTTCACCAAAAATCTGAGGTTACCCTATTCACTCAAAAATGGTGCCAAACTGTTGCAAAGACTCCCCTGATGCGTTTGGCGGTGGATACATAAGGGTTTTTATCATAGGGAATAAAATCAGGCCTCGACAACTTAACCTGCGGAAAAACTTTTTTTTGAAAAAAATCCCTGACCGGCGGGTCAGAATTTCACCAAAAATCTGACGTTACCCTATTCACTCAAAAACGGTGCCAAACTGTTGCAAAGACTCCCCTGATACGTTTGGCGGTGGATAGAGAAGGGTTTTTATCATAGGGAATAAAATCAGGCCTCAACAACTTAACCTGCGAAAAAAACTTTTTTTAAAAAAAAATCCCTGACCGGCGGGTCAGAATTTCACCAAAAATCTGACGTTACCCGATTCACTCAAAAACGGTGCCAAACTGTTGCAAGGACTCCCCTGATACGTTTGACGGTGGATACAGAAGTGTTTTTATCATAGGGAATAAAATCAGGCCTCGACAACTTAACCTGCGGAAAAACTTTTTTTGAAAAAAATCCCTGACCGGCGGGTCAGAATTTCACCAAAAATCTGACGTTACCCGATTCACTCAAAAATGGTGCCAAACTGTTGCAAAGACTGCCCTGATACGTTTGGCGGTGGATACGGAAGGGTTTTTATCATAGGGAATAAAATCAGGCCTCGACAACTTAACCTGCGGAAAAACTTTTTTTGAAAAAAATCCCTGACCGGCGGGTCAGAATTTCACCAAAAAACTGACGTTACCCGATTCACTCAAAAACGGTGCCAAACTGTTGCAAAGACTCCCCTGATACGTTTGGCGGTGGATACAGAAGGGTTTTTATCACAGGGAATAAAATCAGGCCTCGACAACTTAATCTGCGGAAAAAAATTTTTTTGAAAAAAATCCCTGACCGGCGGGTCAGAATTTCACCAAAAATCTGACCTTACCCGATTCATTCAAAAACGGTGCCAAACTGTTGCAATGGCTCCCCTGATACGTTTGGCGGTGGATAGAGAAGGGTATTTATCATAGGGAATAAAATCAGGCCTCGACAACTTAACCTGCGGAAAAACTTTTTTTTTGAAAAAAATCCCTGACCGGCGGGTCAGAATTTCACCAAAAATCTGACGTTACCCGATACACTCAAAAACGGTGCCAAACTGTTGCAAAGACTCCCCTGATACGTTTGGCGGTGGATACAGAAGGGTTTTTATCATAGGGAATAAAATCAGGCCTCGACAACTTAATCTGCGGAAAAAACTTTTTTTGAAAAAAATCCCTGACCGGCGGGTCAGAATTTCACCAAAAATCTGAGGTTACCCTATTCACTCAAAAATGGTGCCAAACTGTTGCAAAGACTCCCCTGATGCGTTTGGCGGTGGATACATAAGGGTTTTTATCATAGGGAATAAAATCAGGCCTCGACAACTTAACCTGCGGAAAAACTTTTTTTGAAAAAAATCCCTGACCGGCGGGTCAGAATTTCACCAAAAATCTGACGTTACCCGATTCACTCAAAAATGGTGCCAAACTGTTGCAAAGACTGCCCTGATACGTTTGGCGGTGGATACGGAAGGGTTTTTATCATAGGGAATAAAATCAGGCCTCGACAACTTAACCTGCGGAAAAACTTTTTTTGAAAAAAATCCCTGACCGGCGGGTCAGAATTTCACCAAAAAACTGACGTTACCCGATTCACTCAAAAACGGTGCCAAACTGTTGCAAAGACTCCCCTGATACGTTTGGCGGTGGATACAGAAGGGTTTTTATCACAGGGAATAAAATCAGGCCTCGACAACTTAATCTGCGGAAAATTTTTTTTTTGAAAAAAATCCCTGACCGGCGGGTCAGAATTTCACCAAAAATCTGACCTTACCCGATTCATTCAAAAACGGTGCCAAACTGTTGCAATGGCTCCCCTGATCCGTTTGGCGGTGGATAGAGAAGGGTTTTTATCATAGGGAATAAAATCAGGCCTCGACAACTTAACCTGCGGAAAAACTTTTTTTTGAAAAAAATCCCTGACCGGCGGGTCAGAATTTCACCAAAAATCTGACGTTACCCGATTCACTCAAAAACGGTGCCAAACTGTTGCAAAGACTCCCCTGATACGTTTGGCGGTGGATACAGAAGGGTTTTTAGCATAGGGAATAAAATCAGGCCTCGACAACTTAATCTGCGGAAAAAACTTTTTTTGAAAAAAATCCCTGACCGGCGGGTCAGAATTTCACCAAAAATCTGAGGTTACCCTATTCACTCAAAAATGGTGCCAAACTGTTGCAAAGACTCCCCTGATGCGTTTGGCGGTGGATACATAAGGGTTTTTATCATAGGGAATAAAATCAGGCCTCGACAACTTAACCTGCGGAAAAACTTTTTTTGAAAAAAATCCCTGACCGGCGGGTCAGAATTTCACCAAAAATCTGACGTTACCCTATTCACTCAAAAACGGTGCCAAACTGTTGCAAAGACTCCCCTGATACGTTTGGCGGTGGATAGAGAAGGGTTTTTATCATAGGGAATAAAATCAGGCCTCGACAACTTAACCTGCGGAAAAACTTTTTTTGAAAAAAATCCCTGACCGGCGGGTCAGAATTTCACCAAAAATCTGACGTTACCCGATTCACTCAAAAATGGTGCCAAACTGTTGCAAAGACTGCCCTGATACGTTTGGCGGTGGATACGGAAGGGTTTTTATCATAGGGAATAAAATCAGGCCTCGACAACTTAACCTGCGGAAAAACTTTTTTTGAAAAAAATCCCTGACCGGCGGGTCAGAATTTCACCAAAAAACTGACGTTACCCGATTCACTCAAAAACGGTGCCAAACTGTTGCAAAGACTCCCCTGATACGTTTGGCGGTGGATACAGAAGGGTTTTTATCACAGGGAATAAAATCAGGCCTCGACAACTTAATCTGCGGAAAAAAATTTTTTTGAAAAAAATCCCTGACCGGCGGGTCAGAATTTCACCAAAAATCTGACCTTACCCGATTCATTCAAAAACGGTGCCAAACTGTTGCAATGGCTCCCCTGATACGTTTGGCGGTGGATAGAGAAGGGTATTTATCATAGGGAATAAAATCAGGCCTCGACAACTTAACCTGCGGAAAAACTTTTTTTTTGAAAAAAATCCCTGACCGGCGGGTCAGAATTTCACCAAAAATCTGACGTTACCCGATACACTCAAAAACGGTGCCAAACTGTTGCAAAGACTCCCCTGATACGTTTGGCGGTGGATACAGAAGGGTTTTTATCATAGGGAATAAAATCAGGCCTCGACAACTTAATCTGCGGAAAAAACTTTTTTTGAAAAAAATCCCTGACCGGCGGGTCAGAATTTCACCAAAAATCTGAGGTTACCCTATTCACTCAAAAATGGTGCCAAACTGTTGCAAAGACTCCCCTGATGCGTTTGGCGGTGGATACATAAGGGTTTTTATCATAGGGAATAAAATCAGGCCTCGACAACTTAACCTGCGGAAAAACTTTTTTTTGAAAAAAATCCCTGACCGGCGGGTCAGAATTTCACCAAAAATCTGACGTTACCCTATTCACTCAAAAACGGTGCCAAACTGTTGCAAAGACTCCCCTGATACGTTTGGCGGTGGATAGAGAAGGGTTTTTATCATAGGGAATAAAATCAGGCCTCAACAACTTAACCTGCGAAAAAAACTTTTTTTAAAAAAAAATCCCTGACCGGCGGGTCAGAATTTCACCAAAAATCTGACGTTACCCGATTCACTCAAAAACGGTGCCAAACTGTTGCAAGGACTCCCCTGATACGTTTGACGGTGGATACAGAAGTGTTTTTATCATAGGGAATAAAATCAGGCCTCGACAACTTAACCTGCGGAAAAACTTTTTTTGAAAAAAATCCCTGACCGGCGGGTCAGAATTTCACCAAAAAACTGACGTTACCCGATTCACTCAAAAACGGTGCCAAACTGTTGCAAAGACTCCCCTGATACGTTTGGCGGTGGATACAGAAGGGTTTTTATCATAGGGAATAAAATCAGGCCTCGACAACTTAACCTGCGGAAAAACTTTTTTTGAAAAAAATCCCTGACCGGCGGGTCAGAATTTCACCAAAAATCTGACGTTACCCGATTCACTCAAAAATGGTGCCAAACTGTTGCAAAGACTCCCCTGATACGTTTGGCGGTGGATACGGAAGGGTTTTTATCATAGGGAATAAAATCAGGCCTCGACAACTTAACCTGCGGAAAAACTTTTTTTTGAAAGAAATCCCTGACCGGCGGGTCAGAATTTCACCAAAAATCTGACGTTACCCTATTCACTCAAAAACGGTGCCAAACTGTTGCAAAGACTCCCCTGATACGTTTGGCGGTGGATAGAGAAGGGTTTTTATCATAGGGAATAAAATCAGGCCTCGACAACTTAACATGTGGAAAAACTTTTTTTTGAAAAAAATCCCTGACCGGCGGGTCAGAATTTCACCAAAAATCTGACGTTACCCGATTCACTCAAAAACGGTGCCAAACTGTTGCAAAGACTCCCCTGATACGTTTGGTGGTGGATACAGAAGAGTTTTTATCATAGGGAATAAAATCAGGCCCCGACAACTTAACCTGCGGAAAAACTTTTTTTGAAAAAAATCCCTGACCGGCGGGTCAGAATTTCACCAAAAAACTGACGTTACCCGATTCACTCAAAAACGGTGCCAAACTGTTGCAAAGACTCCCCTGATACGTTTGGCGGTGGATACAGAAGGGTTTTTATCATAGGGAATAAAATCAGGCCTCGAAAACTTAATCTGCGGAAAAAAAATTTTTTGAAAAAAATCCCTGACCGGCGGGTCAGAATTTCACCAAAAATCTGACCTTACCCGATTCATTCAAAAACGGTGCCAAACTGTTGCAATGGCTCCCCTGATACGTTTGGCGGTGGATAGAGAAGGGTTTTTATCATAGGGAATAAAATCAGGCCTCGACAACTTAACCTGCGGAAAAACTTTTTTTTGAAAAAAATCCCTGACCGGCGGGTCAGAATTTCACCAAAAATCTGACGTTACCCGATTCACTCAAAAACGGTGCCAAACTGTTGCAAGGACTCCCCTGATACGTTTGACGGTGGATACAGAAGTGTTTTTATCATAGGGAATAAAATCAGGCCTCGACAACTTAACCTGCGGAAAAACTTTTTTTGAAAAAAATCCCTGACCGGCGGGTCAGAATTTCACCAAAAAACTGACGTTACCCGATTCACTCAAAAACGGTGCCAAACTGTTGCAAAGACTCCCCTGATACGTTTGGCGGTGGATACAGAAGGGTTTTTATCATAGGGAATAAAATCAGGCCTCGACAACTTAATCTGCGGAAAAAACTTTTTTTGAAAAAAATCCCTGACCGGCGGGTCAGAATTTCAGCAAAAATCTGAGGTTACCCTATTCACTCAAAAATGGTGCCAAACTGTTGCAAAGACTCCCCTGATGCGTTTGGCGGTGGATACATAAGGGTTTTTATCATAGGGAATAAAATCAGGCCTCGACAACTTAACCTGCGGAAAAACTTTTTTTTGAAAAAAATCCCTGACCGGCGGGTCAGAATTTCACCAAAAATCTGACGTTACCCTATTCACTCAAAAACGGTGCCAAACTGTTGCAAAGACTCCCCTGATACGATTGGCGGTGGATAGAGAAGGGTTTTTATCATAGGGAATAAAATCAGGCCTCAACAACTTAACCTGCGAAAAAACTTTTTTAAAAAAAAAATCCCTGACCGGCGGGTCAGAATTTCACCAAAAATCTGACCTTACCCGATTCATTCTAAAACGGTCCCAAACTGTTGCAATGACTCCCTTGATACGTTTGGCGGTGGATAGAGAAGGGTTTTTATCATAGGGAATAAAATCAGGCCTCGACAACTTAAGCTGAGGAAAAACTTTTTTTTGAAAAAAATCCCTGACCGGCGGGTCAGAATTTCACCAAAAATCTGACGTTACCCGACTCACTCAAAAACGGTGCCAAACTGTTGCAAAGACTCCCCTGATACGTTTGGCGGTGGATACAGAAGGGTTTTTATCATAGGGAATAAAATCAGGCCTCGAAAACTTAATCTGCGGAAAAAAAATTTTTTGAAAAAAATCCCTGACCGGCGGGTCAGAATTTCACCAAAAATCTGACCTTACCCGATTCATTCAAAAACGGTGCCAAACTGTTGCAATGGCTCCCCTGATACGTTTGGCGGTGGATAGAGAAGGGTTTTTATCATAGGGAATAAAATCAGGCCTCGACAACTTAACCTGCGGAAAAACTTTTTTTTGAAAAAAATCCCTGACCGGCGGGTCAGAATTTCACCAAAAATCTGACGTTACCCGATTCACTCAAAAACGGTGCCAAACTGTTGCAAGGACTCCCCTGATACGTTTGACGGTGGATACAGAAGTGTTTTTATCATAGGGAATAAAATCAGGCCTCGACAACTTAACCTGCGGAAAAACTTTTTTTGAAAAAAATCCCTGACCGGCGGGTCAGAATTTCACCAAAAAACTGACGTTACCCGATTCACTCAAAAACGGTGCCAAACTGTTGCAAAGACTCCCCTGATACGTTTGGCGGTGGATACAGAAGGGTTTTTATCATAGGGAATAAAATCAGGCCTCGACAACTTAATCTGCGGAAAAAACTTTTTTTGAAAAAAATCCCTGACCGGCGGGTCAGAATTTCAGCAAAAATCTGAGGTTACCCTATTCACTCAAAAATGGTGCCAAACTGTTGCAAAGACTCCCCTGATGCGTTTGGCGGTGGATACATAAGGGTTTTTATCATAGGGAATAAAATCAGGCCTCGACAACTTAACCTGCGGAAAAACTTTTTTTTGAAAAAAATCCCTGACCGGCGGGTCAGAATTTCACCAAAAATCTGACGTTACCCTATTCACTCAAAAACGGTGCCAAACTGTTGCAAAGACTCCCCTGATACGATTGGCGGTGGATAGAGAAGGGTTTTTATCATAGGGAATAAAATCAGGCCTCAACAACTTAACCTGCGAAAAAACTTTTTTAAAAAAAAAATCCCTGACCGGCGGGTCAGAATTTCACCAAAAATCTGACCTTACCCGATTCATTCTAAAACGGTCCCAAACTGTTGCAATGACTCCCTTGATACGTTTGGCGGTGGATAGAGAAGGGTTTTTATCATAGGGAATAAAATCAGGCCTCGACAACTTAAGCTGAGGAAAAACTTTTTTTTGAAAAAAATCCCTGACCGGCGGGTCAGAATTTCACCAAAAATCTGACGTTACCCGACTCACTCAAAAACGGTGCCAAACTGTTGCAAAGACTCCCCTGATACGTTTGGCGGTGGATACAGAAGAGTTTTTATCATAGGGAATAAAATCAGGCCTCGACAACTTAAGCTGAGGAAAAACTTTTTTTTGAAAAAAATCCCTGACCGGCGGGTCAGAATTTCACCAAAAATCTGACGTTACCCGATTCACTCAAAAACGGTGCCAAACTGTAGTAAAGACTCCCCTGATACGTTTGACGGTGGATACAGAAGGGTTTTTATCATAGGGAATAAAATCAGGCCTCGACAACTTAACATGTGGAAAAACTTTTCTTTGAAAAAAATCCCTGACCGGCGGGTCAGAATTTCACCAAAAATCTGACGTTACCCGATTCACTCAAAAACGGTGCCAAACTGTTGCAAAGACTCCCCTGATACGTTTGGCGGTGGATACAGAAGAGTTTTTATCATAGGGAATAAAATCAGGCCTCGACAACTTAACCTGCGGAAAAAACTTTTTTTTGAAAAAAATCCCTGACCGGCGGGTCAGAATTTCACCAAAAATCTGATGTTACCCTATTCACTCAAAAATGGTGCCAAACTGTTGCAAGGACTCCCCTGATACGTTTGGTGGTGGATACAGAAGGGTTTTTATCATAGGGAATAAAATCAGGCCTCGACAACTTAACCTGCGGAAAAACTTTTTTTGAAAAAAATCCCTGACCGGCGGGTCAGAATTTCACCAAAAAACTGACGTTACCCGATTCACTCAAAAACGGTGCCAAACTGTTGCAAAGACTCCCCTGATACGTTTGGCGGTGGATACAGAAGGGTTTTTATCATAGGGAATAAAATCAGGCCTCGACAACTTAATCTGCGGAAAAAACCTTTTTTTGAAAAAAATCCCTGACCGGCGGGTCAGAATTTCACCAAAAATCTGAGGTTACCCTATTCACTCAAAAATGGTGCCAAACTGTTGCAAAGACTCCCCTGATACGTTTGGCGGTGGATACAGAACGGTTTTTATCATAGGGAATAAAATCAGGCCTCGACAACTTAACCTGCGGAAAAACTTTTTTTTGAAAAAAATCCCTGACCGGCGGGTCAGAATTTCACCAAAAATCTGACGTTACCCTATTCACTCAAAAACGGTGCCAAACTGTTGCAAAGACTCCCCTGATACGATTGGCGGTGGATAGAGAATGGTTTTTATCATAGGGAATAAAATCAGGCCTCGACAACTTAACCTGCGGAAAAAACTTTTTTTTGAAAAAAATCCCTGACCAGCGGGTCAGAATTTCACCAAAAATCTGATGTTACCCTATTCACTCAAAAATGGTGCCAAACTGTTGCAAGGACTCCCCTGATACGTTTGGTGGTGGATACAGAAGGGTTTTTATCATAGGGAATAAAATCAGGCCTCGACAACTTAACCTGCGGAAAAACTTTTTTTGAAAAAAATCCCTGACCGGCGGGTCAGAATTTCACCAAAAATCTGACCTTACCCGATTCATTCTAAAACGGTGCCAAACTGTTGCAAAGACTCCCCTGATACGATTGGCGGTGGATAGAGAAGGGTTTTTATCATAGGGAATAAAATCAGGCCTCGACAACTTAACCTGCGGAAAAACTTTTTTTGAAAAAAATCCCTGACCGGCGCGTCAGAATTTCACCAAAAATCTGACGTTACCCGATTCACTCAAAAATGGTGCCAAACTGTTGCAAAGACTCCCCTGATACGTTTGGCTGTGGATACGGAAGGGTTTTTATTATAGGGAATAAAATCAGGCCTCGACAACTTAACCTGCAGAAAAACTTTTTTTTGAAAGAAATCCCTGACCGGCGGGTCAGAATTTCACCAAAAATCTGACGTTACCCTATTCACTCAAAAACGGTGCCAAACTGTTGCAAAGACTCCCCTGATACGTTTGGCGGTGGATAGAGAAGGGTTTTTATCATAGGGAATAAAATCAGGCCTCAACAACTTAACCTGCGAAAAAACTTTTTTTAAAAAAAAATCCCTGACCGGCGGGTCAGAATTTCACCAAAAATCTGACGTTACCCGATTCACTCAAAAACGGTGCCAAACTGTTGCAAAGACTCCCCTGATACGTTTGGTGGTGGATACGGAAGGGTTTTTATCATAGGGAATAAAATCAGGCCTCGACAACTTAATCTGCGGAAAAAACTTTTTTTGAAAAAAAATCCCTGACCGGCGGGTCAGAATTTCACCAAAAATCTGAGGTTACCCTATTCACTCAAAAATGGTGCCAAACTGTTGCAAAGACTCCCCTGATACGTTTGGTGGTGGATACAGAAGGGTTTTTATCATAGGGAATAAAATCAGGCCTCGACAACTTAACCTGCGGAAAAACTTTTTTTTGAAAAAAATCCCTGACCGGCGGGTCAGAATTTCACCAAAAATCTGACGTTACCCTATTCACTCAAAAACGGTGCCAAACTGTTGCAAAGACTCCCCTGATACGATTGGCGGTGGATAGAGAAGGGTTTTTATCATAGGGAATAAAATCAGGCCTCGACAACTTAACCTGCGGAAAAACTTTTTTTGAAAAAAATCCCTGACCGGCGGGTCAGAATTTCACCAAAAATCTGACGTTACCCGATTCACTCAAAAATGGTGCCAAACTGTTGCAAAGACTCCCCTGATACGTTTGGCGGTGGATACGGAAGGGTTTTTATCATAGGGAATAAAATCAGGCCTCGACAACTTAACCTGCGGAAAAACTTTTTTTTGAAAGAAATCCCTGACCGGCGGGTCAGAATTTCACCAAAAATCTGACGTTACCCTATTCACTCAAAAACGGTGCCAAACTGTTGCAAAGACTCCCCTGATAGGTTTGGCGGTGGATAGAGAAGGGTTTTTATCATAGGGAATAAAATCAGGCCTCAACAACTTAACCTGCGAAAAAACTTTTTTTAAAAAAAAATCCCTGACCGGCGGGTCAGAATTTCACCAAAAATCTGACGTTACCCGATTCACTCAAAAACGGTGCCAAACTGTTGCAAAGACTCCCCTGATAGGTTTGGCGGTGGATAGAGAAGGGTTTTTATCATAGGGAATAAAATCAGGCCTCGACAACTTAATCTGCGGAAAAAACTTTTTTTGAAAAAAATCCCTGACCGGCGGGTCAGAATTTCACCAAAAATCTGAGGTTACCCTATTCACTCAAAAATGGTGCCAAACTGTTGCAAAGACTCCCCTGATAAGTTTGGCGGTGGATACAGAAGGGTTTTTATCATAGGGAATAAAATCAGGCCTCGACAACTTAACCTGCGGAAAAACTTTCTTTTGAAAAAAATCCCTGACCGGCGGGTCAGAATTTCACCAAAAATCTGACGTTACCCTATTCACTCAAAAACGGTGCCAAACTGTTGCAAAGACTCCCCTGATACGATTGGCGGTGGATAGAGAAGGGTTTTTATCATAGGGAATTAAAATCAGGCCTCGACAACTTAACCTGCGGAAAAACTTTTTTTTGAAAAAAATCCCTGACCGGCGGGTCAGAATTTCACCAAAAATCTGACCTTACCCGATTCATTCTAAAACGGTGCCAAACTGTTGCAATGACTCCCTTGATACGTTTGGCGGTGGATAGAGAAGGGTTTTTATCATAGGGAATAAAATCAGGCCTCGACAACTTAAGCTGAGGAAAAACTTTTTTTTGAAAAAAATCCCTAACCGGCGGGTCAGAATTTCACCAAAAATCTGAGGTTACCCTATTCACTCAAAAATGGTGCCAAACTGTTGCAAAGACTCCCCTGATACGTTTGGCGGTGGATACAGAAGGGTTTTTATCATAGGGAGTAAAATCAGGCCTCGACAACTTAACCTGCGGAAAAACTTTTTTTTGAAAAAAATCCCTGACCGGCGGGTCAGAATTTCACCAAAAATCTGACGTTACCCTATTCACTCAAAAACGGTGCCAAACTGTTGCAAAGACTCCCCTGATACGATTGGCGGTGGATAGAGAAGGGTTTTTATCATAGGGAATAAAATCAGGCCTCGACAACTTAACCTGCGGAAAAACTTTTTTTGAAAAAAATCCCTGACCGGCGGGTCAGAATTTCACCAAAAATCTGACGTTACCCGATTCACTCAAAAATGGTGCCAAACTGTTGCAAAGACTCCCCTGATACGTTTGGCGGTGGATACGGAAGGGTTTTTATCATAGGGAATAAAATCAGGCCTCGACAACTTAACCTGCGGAAAAACTTTTTTTTGAAAGAAATCCCTGACCGGCGGGTCAGAATTTCACCAAAAATCTGACGTTACCCAATTCACTCAAAAACGGTGCCAAACTGTTGCAAAGACTCCCCTGATACGTTTGGCGGTGGATAGAGAAGGGTTTTTATCATAGGGAATAAAATCAGGCCTCAACAACTTAACCTGCGAAAAAACTTTTTTAAAAAAAAAATCCCTGACCGGCGGGTCAGAATTTCACCAAAAAACTGACGTTACCCGATTCACTCAAAAACGGTGCCAAACTGTTGCAAAGACTCCCCTGATACGTTTGGCGGTGGATACAGAAGGGTTTTTATCATAGGGAATAAAATCAGGCCTCGACAACTTAACATGTGGAAAAACTTTTTTTTGAAAAAAATCCCTGACCGGCGGGTCAGAATTTCACCAAAAATCTGACGTTACCCGATTCACTCAAAAACGGTGCCAAACTGTTGCAAAGACTCCCCTGATACGTTTGGTGGTGGATACAGAAGAGTTTTTATCATAGGGAATAAAATCAGGCCTCGACAACTTAACCTGCGGAAAAACTTTTTTTGAAAAAAATCCCTGACCGGCGGGTCAGAATTTCACCAAAAAACTGACGTTACCCGATTCACTCAAAAACGGTGCCAAACTGTTGCAAAGACTCCCCTGATACGTTTGGCGGTGGATACAGAAGGGTTTTTATCATAGGGAATAAAATCAGGCCTCGACAACTTAACATGTGGAAAAACTTTTCTTTGAAAAAAATCCCTGACCGGCGGGTCAGAATTTCACCAAAAATCTGACGTTACCCGATTCACTCAAAAACGGTGCCAAACTGTTGCAAAGACTCCCCTGATACGTTTGGCGGTGGATACAGAAGAGTTTTTATCATAGGGAATAAAATCAGGCCTCGACAACTTAAGCTGAGGAAAAACTTTCTTTTAAAAAAAATCCCTGACCGGCGGGTCAGAATTTCACCAAAAATCTGACGTTACCCTATTCACTCAAAAACGGTGCCAAACTGTTGCAAAGACTCCCCTGATACGATTGGCGGTGGATAGAGAAGGGTTTTTATCATAGGGAATTAAAATCAGGCCTCGACAACTTAACCTGCGGAAAAACTTTTTTTTGAAAAAAATCCCTGACCGGCGGGTCAGAATTTCACCAAAAATCTGACCTTACCCGATTCATTCTAAAACGGTGCCAAACTGTTGCAATGACTCCCTTGATACGTTTGGCGGTGGATAGAGAAGGGTTTTTATCATAGGGAATAAAATCAGGCCTCGACAACTTAAGCTGAGGAAAAACTTTTTTTTGAAAAAAATCCCTAACCGGCGGGTCAGAATTTCACCAAAAATCTGAGGTTACCCTATTCACTCAAAAATGGTGCCAAACTGTTGCAAAGACTCCCCTGATACGTTTGGCGGTGGATACAGAAGGGTTTTTATCATAGGGAATAAAATCAGGCCTCGACAACTTAACCTGCGGAAAAACTTTTTTTTGAAAAAAATCCCTGACCGGCGGGTCAGAATTTCACCAAAAATCTGACGTTACCCTATTCACTCAAAAACGGTGCCAAACTGTTGCAAAGACTCCCCTGATACGATTGGCGGTGGATAGAGAAGGGTTTTTATCATAGGGAATAAAATCAGGCCTCGACAACTTAACCTGCGGAAAAACTTTTTTTGAAAAAAATCCCTGACCGGCGGGTCAGAATTTCACCAAAAATCTGACGTTACCCAATTCACTCAAAAACGGTGCCAAACTGTTGCAAAGACTCCCCTGATACGTTTGGCGGTGGATAGAGAAGGGTTTTTATCATAGGGAATAAAATCAGGCCTCAACAACTTAACCCTCGAAAAAACTTTTTTTTAAAAAAAATCCCTGACCGGCGGGTCAGAATTTCACCAAAAAACTGACGTTACCCGATTCACTCAAAAACGGTGCCAAACTGTTGCAAAGACTCCCCTGATACGTTTGGCGGTGGATACAGAAGGGTTTTTATCATAGGGAATAAAATCAGGCCTCGACAACTTAACATGTGGAAAAACTTTTTTTTGAAAAAAATCCCTGACCGGCGGGTCAGAATTTCACCAAAAATCTGACGTTACCCGATTCACTCAAAAACGGTGCCAAACTGTTGCAAAGACTCCCCTGATACGTTTGGTGGTGGATACAGAAGAGTTTTTATCATAGGGAATAAAATCAGGCCTCGACAACTTAACCTGCGGAAAAACTTTTTTTGAAAAAAATCCCTGACCGGCGGGTCAGAATTTCACCAAAAAACTGACGTTACCCGATTCACTCAAAAACGGTGCCAAACTGTTGCAAAGACTCCCCTGATACGTTTGGCGGTGGATACAGAAGGGTTTTTATCATAGGGAATAAAATCAGGCCTCGACAACTTAACATGTGGAAAAACTTTTCTTTGAAAAAAATCCCTGACCGGCGGGTCAGAATTTCACCAAAAATCTGACGTTACCCGATTCACTCAAAAACGGTGCCAAACTGTTGCAAAGACTCCCCTGATACGTTTGGCGGTGGATACAGAAGAGTTTTTATCATAGGGAATAAAATCAGGCCTCGACAACTTAAGCTGAGGAAAAACTTTTTTTTGAAAAAAATCCCTGACCGGCGGGTCAGAATTTCACCAAAAATCTGACGTTACCCGATTCACTCAAAAATGGTGCCAAACTGTTGCAAAGACTCCCCTGATACGTTTGGCGGTGGATACGGAAGGGTTTTTTATCATAGGGAATAAAATCAGGCCTCGACAACTTAACCTGCGGAAAAAACTTTTTTTTGAAAAAAATCCCTGACCGGCGGGTCAGAATTTCACCAAAAATCTGATGTTACCCTATTCACTCAAAAATGGTGCCAAACTGTTGCAAGGACTCCCCTGATACGTTTGGTGGTGGATACAGAAGGGTTTTTATCATAGGGAATAAAATCAGGCCTCGACAACTTAACCTGCGGAAAAACTTTTTTTGAAAAAAATCCCTGACCGGCGGGTCAGAATTTCACCAAAAAACTGACGTTACCCGATTCACTCAAAAACGGTGCCAAACTGTTGCAAAGACTCCCCTGATACGTTTGGCGGTGGATACAGAAGGGTTTTTATCATAGGGAATAAAATCAGGCCTCGACAACTTAATCTGCGGAAAAAACCTTTTTTTGAAAAAAATCCCTGACCGGCGGGTCAGAATTTCACCAAAAATCTGAGGTTACCCTATTCACTCAAAAATGGTGCCAAACTGTTGCAAAGACTCCCCTGATACGTTTGGCGGTGGATACAGAACGGTTTTTATCATAGGGAATAAAATCAGGCCTCGACAACTTAACCTGCGGAAAAACTTTTTTTGAAAAAAATCCCTGACCGGCGGGTCAGAATTTCACCAAAAAACTGACGTTACCCGATTCACTCAAAAACGGTGCCAAACTGTTGCAAAGACTCCCCTGATACGTTTGGTGGTGGATACAGAAGGGTTTTTATCATAGGGAATAAAATCAGGCCTCGACAACTTAAGCTGAGGAAAAACTTTTTTTTGAAAAAAATCCCTGACCGGCGGGTCAGAATTTCACCAAAAAACTGACGTTACCCGATTCACTCAAAAACGGTGCCAAACTGTTGCAAGGACTCCCCTGATACGTTTGACGGTGGATACAGAAGTGTTTTTATCATAGGGAATAAAATCAGGCCTCGACAACTTAACCTGCGGAAAAACTTTTTTTGAAAAAAATCCCTGACCGGCGGGTCAGAATTTCACCAAAAAACTGACCTTACCCGATTCATTCTAAAACGGTGCCAAACTGTTGCAATGACTCCCTTGATGCGTTTGGCGGTGGATAGAGAAGGGTTTTTATCATAGGGAATAAAATCAGGCCTCGACAACTTAACCTGCGGAAAAACTTTTTTTTGAAAAAAATCCCTGACCGGCGGGTCAGAATTTCACCAAAAATCTGACGTTACCCGATTCACTCAAAAACGGTGCCAAACTGTTGCAAAGACTCCCCTGATACGTTTGGCGGTGGATACGGAAGGGTTTTTATCATAGGGAATAAAATCAGGCCTCGACAACTTAACCTGCGGAAAAACTTTTTTTGAAAAAAATCCCTGACCGGTGCGTCAGAATTTCACCAAAAAACTGACGTTACCCGATTCACTCAAAAACGGTGCCAAACTGTTGCAAAGACTCCCCTGATACGTTTGGCGGTGGATACAGAAGGGTTTTTATCATAGGGAATAAAATCAGGCCTCGACAACTTAACATGCGGAAAAACTTTTTTTTGAAAAAAATCCCTGACCGGCGGGTCAGAATTTCACCAAAAATCTGACGTTACCCTATTCACTCAAAAACGGTGCCAAACTGTTGCAAAGACTCCCCTGATACGATTGGCGGTGGATAGAGAAGGGTTTTTATCATAGGGAATAAAATCAGGCCTCGACAACTTAACCTGCGGAAAAACTTTTTTTGAAAAAAATCCCTGACCGGCGGGTCAGAATTTCACCAAAAATCTGACGTTACCCGATTCACTCAAAAATGGTGCCAAACTGTTGCAAAGACTCCCCTGATACGTTTGGCGGTGGATACGGAAGGGTTTTTATCATAGGGAATAAAATCAGGCCTCGACAACTTAACCTGCGGAAAAACTTTTTTTTGAAAGAAATCCCTGACCGGCGGGTCAGAATTTCACCAAAAATCTGACGTTACCCGATTCACTCAAAAATGGTGCCAAACTGTTGCAAAGACTCCCCTGATACGTTTGGCGGTGGATAGAGAAGGGTTTTTATCATAGGGAATAAAATCAGGCCTCAATAACTTAACCTGCGAAAAAACTTTTTTTTGAAAAAAATCCCTGACCGGCGGGTCAGAATTTCACCAAAAATCTGACGTTACCCGATTCACTCAAAAACGGTGCCAAACTGTTGCAAAGACTCCCCTGATACGTTTGACGGTGGATACAGAAGTGTTTTTATCATAGGGAATAAAATCAGGCCTCGACAACTTAACCTGCGGAAAAACTTTTTTTTGAAAAAAATCCCTGACCGGCGGGTCAGAATTTCACCAAAAAACTGAGGTTACCCTATTCACTCAAAAATGGTGCCAAACTGTTGCAAAGACTCCCCTGATACGTTTGGCGGTGGATACAGAAGGGTTTTTATCATAGGGAATAAAATCAGGCCTCGACAACTTAACCTGCGGAAAAACTTTTTTTTGAAAAAAATCCCTGACCGGCGGGTCAGAATTTCACCAAAAATCTGACGTTACCCTATTCACTCAAAAACGGTGCCAAACTGTTGCAAAGACTCCCCTGATACGATTGGCGGTGGATAGAGAAGGGTTTTTATCATAGGGAATAAAATCAGGCCTCGACAACTTAACCTGCGGAAAAACTTTTTTTGAAAAAAATCCCTGACCGGCGGGTCAGAATTTCACCAAAAATCTGACGTTACCCGATTCACTCAAAAATGGTGCCAAACTGTTGCAAAGACTCCCCTGATACGTTTGGCGGTGGATACGGAAGGGTTTTTATCATAGGGAATAAAATCAGGCCTCGACAACTTAACCTGCGGAAAAACTTTTTTTTGAAAGAAATCCCTGACCGGCGGGTCAGAATTTCACCAAAAATCTGACGTTACCCTATTCACTCAAAAACGGTGCCAAACTGTTGCAAAGACTCCCCTGATACGTTTGGCGGTGGATAGAGAAGGGTTTTTATCATAGGGAATGAAATCAGGCCTCGACAACTTAACCTGCGAAAAAACTTTTTTTTAAAAAAAATCCCTGACCGGCGGGTCAGAATTTCACCAAAAATCTGACGTTACCCGATTCACTCAAAAACGGTGCCAAACTGTTGCAAAGACTCCCCTGATACGTTTGGCGGTGGATAGAGAAGGGTTTTTATCATAGGGAATAAAATAAGGCCTCAACAACTTAACCTGCGAAAAAACTTTTTTTTAAAAAAAATCCCTGACCGGCGGGTCAGAATTTCACCAAAAATCTGACGTTACCCGATTCACTCAAAAACGGTGCCAAACTGTTGCAAAGACTCCCCTGATATGTTTGACGGTGGATACAGAAGTGTTTTTATCATAGGGAATAAAATCAGGCCTCGACAACTTAACATGTGGAAAAAATTTTTTTTGAAAAAAATCCCTGACCGGCGGGTCAGAATTTCACCAAAAATCTGACGTTACCCGATTCACTCAAAAACGGTGCCAAACTGTTGCAAAGACTCCCCTGATACGTTTGGTGGTGGATACAGAAGAGTTTTTATCATAGGGAATAAAATCAGGCCTCGACAACTTAACCTGCGGAAAAACTTTTTTTGAAAAAAATCCCTGGCGGCGGGTCAGAATTTCACCAAAAAACTGACGTTACCCGATTCACTCAAAAACGGTGCCAAACTGTTGCAAAGACTCCCCTGATACGTTTGGCGGTGGATACAGAAGGGTTTTTATCATAGGGAATAAAATCAGGCCTCGACAACTTAATCTGCGGGAAAAAATTTTTTTGAAAAAAATCCCTGACCGGCGGGTCAGAATTTCACCAAAAATCTGACCTTACCCGATTCATTCAAAAACGGTGCCAAACTGTTGCAATGGCTCCCCTGATACGTTTGGCGGTGGATACAGAAGGGTTTTTATCATAGGGAATAAAATCAGGCCTCGACAACTTAACCTGCGGAAAAACTTTTTTTTGAAAAAAATCCCTGACCGGCGGGTCAGAATTTCACCAAAAATCTGACGTTACCCGATTCACTCAAAAACGGTGCCAAACTGTTGCAAGGACTCCCCTGATACGTTTGACGGTGGATACAGAAGTGTTTTTATCATAGGGAATAAAATCAGGCCTCGACAACTTAACCTGCGGAAAAACTTTTTTTGAAAAAAATCCCTGACCGGCGGGTCAGAATTTCACCAAAAAACTGACGTTACCCGATTCACTCAAAAACGGTGCCAAACTGTTGCAAAGACTCCCCTGATACGTTTGGCGGTGGATACAGAAGGGTTTTTATCATAGGGAATAAAATCAGGCCTCGACAACTTAACCTGCGGAAAAACTTTTTTTTGAAAAAAATCCCTGACCGGCGGGTCAGAATTTCACCAAAAATCTGACGTTACCCTATTCACTCAAAAACGGTGCCAAACTGTTGCAAAGACTCCCCTGATACGATTGGCGGTGGATAGAGAATGGTTTTTATCATAGGGAATAAAATCAGGCCTCGACAACTTAACCTGCGGAAAAAACTTTTTTTTGAAAAAAATCCCTGACCAGCGGGTCAGAATTTCACCAAAAATCTGATGTTACCCTATTCACTCAAAAATGGTGCCAAACTGTTGCAAGGACTCCCCTGATACGTTTGGTGGTGGATACAGAAGGGTTTTTATCATAGGGAATAAAATCAGGCCTCGACAACTTAACCTGCGGAAAAACTTTTTTTGAAAAAAATCCCTGACCGGCGGGTCAGAATTTCACCAAAAAACTGACGTTACCCGATTCACTCAAAAACGGTGGCAAACTGTTGCAAAGACTCCCCTGATACGTTTGGCGGTGGATACAGAAGGGTTTTTATCATAGGGAATAAAATCAGGCCTCGACAACTTAATCTGCGGAAAAAACTTTTTTTGAAAAAAATCCCTGACCGGCGGGTCAGAATTTCACCAAAAATCTAAGGTTACCCTATTCACTCAAAAATGGTGCCAAACTGTTGCAAAGACTCCCCTGATACGTTTGGCGGTGGATACAGAAGGGTTTTTATCATAGGGAATAAAATCAGGCCTCGACAACTTAACCTGCAGAAAAACTTTTTTTTAAAAAAAAATCCCTGACCGGCGGGTCAAAATTTCACCAAAAATCTGACGTTACCCTATTCACTCAAAAACGGTGCCAAACTGTTGCAAAGACTCCCCTGATACGTTTGGCAGTGGATAGAGAAGGGTTTTTATCATAGGGAAAAAAATCAGGCCTCGACAACTTAATCTGCGGAAAAAACTTTTTTTGAAAAAAAATCCCTGACCGGCGGGTCAGAATTTCACCAAAAATCTGACCTTACCCGATTCATTCTAAAACGGTGCCAAACTGTTGCAAAGACTCCCCTGATACGATTGGCGGTGGATAGAGAAGGGTTTTTATCATAGGGAATAAAATCAGGCCTCGACAACTTTACCTGCGGAAAAACTTTTTTTGAAAAAAATCCCTGACCGGCGGGTCAGAATTTCACCAAAAAACTGACGTTACCCGATTCACTCAAAAACGGTGCCAAACTGTTGCAAAGACTCCCCTGATACGTTTGGCGGTGGATACAGAAGGGTTTTTATCATAGGGAATAAAATCAGGCCTCGGCAACTTAATCTGCGGAAAAAATTTTTTTTGGAAAAAATCCCTGACCGGCGGGTCAGAATTTCACCAAAAATCTGACCTTACGCGATTCATTCAAAAACGGTGCCAAACTGTTGCAATGGCTCCCCTGATACGTTTGGCGGTGGATAGAGAAGGGTTTTTATCATAGGGAATAAAATCAGGCCTCGACAACTTAACATGTGGAAAAACTTTTTTTTGAAAAAAATCCCTGACCGGCGGGTCAGAATTTCACCAAAAATCTGACGTTACCCGATTCACTCAAAAACGGTGCCAAACTGTTGCAAGGACTCCCCTGATACGTTTGACGGTGGATACAGAAGTGTTTTTATCATAGGGAATAAAATCAGGCCTCGACAACTTAACCTGCGGAAAAACTTTTTTTGAAAAAAATCCCTGACCGGCGGGTCAGAATTTCACCAAAAAACTGACGTTACCCGATTCACTCAAAAACGGTGCCAAACTGTTGCAAAGACTCCCCTGATACGTTTGGCGGTGGATACAGAAGGGTTTTTATCATAGGGAATAAAATCAGGCCTCGACAACTTAATCTGCGGAAAAAAATTTTTTTGAAAAAAATCCCTGACCGGCGGGTCAGAATTTCACCAAAAATCTGAGGTTACCCTATTCACTCAAAAATGGTGCCAAACTGTTGCAAAGACTCCCCTGATGCGTTTGGCGGTGGATACAGAAGGGTTTTTATCATAGGGAATAAAATCAGGCCTCGACAACTTAACCTGCGGAAAAACTTTTTTTTGAAAAAAATCCCTGACCGGCGGGTCAGAATTTCACCAAAAATCTGACGTTACCCTATTCACTCAAAAACGGTGCCAAACTGTTGCAAAGACTCCCCTGATACGATTGGCGGTGGATAGAGAAGGGTTTTTATCATAGGGAATAAAATCAGGCCTCGACAACTTAACCTGCGGAAAAACTTTTTTTGAAAAAAAATCCCTGACCGGCGGGTCAGAATTTCACCAAAAATCTGACCTTACCCGATTCATTCTAAAACGGTGCCAAACTGTTGCAAAGACTCCCCTGATACGATTGGCGGTGGATAGAGAAGGGTTTTTATCATAGGGAATAAAATCAGGCCTCGACAACTTTACCTGCGGAAAAACTTTTTTTGAAAAAAATCCCTGACCGGCGGGTCAGAATTTCACCAAAAAACTGACGTTACCCGATTCACTCAAAAACGGTGCCAAACTGTTGCAAAGACTCCCCTGATACGTTTGGCGGTGGATACAGAAGGGTTTTTATCATAGGGAATAAAATCAGGCCTCGACAACTTAATCTGCGGAAAAAACTTTTTTTGAAAAAAATCCCTGACCGGCGGGTCAGAATTTCACCAAAAATCTAAGGTTACCCTATTCACTCAAAAATGGTGCCAAACTGTTGCAAAGACTCCCCTGATACGTTTGGCGGTGGATACAGAAGGGTTTTTATCATAGGGAATAAAATCAGGCCTCGACAACTTAACCTGCGGAAAAACTTTTTTTAAAAAAAAAATCCCTGACCGGCGGGTCAGAATTTCACCAAAAATCTGACGTTACCCTATTCACTCAAAAACGGTGCCAAACTGTTGCAAAGACTCCCCTGATACGATTGGCAGTGGATAGAGAAGGGTTTTTATCATAGGGAAAAAAATCAGGCCTCGACAACTTAATCTGCGGAAAAAACTTTTTTTGAAAAAAAATCCCTGACCGGCGGGTCAGAATTTCACCAAAAATCTGACCTTACCCGATTCATTCTAAAACGGTGCCAAACTGTTGCAAAGACTCCCCTGATACGATTGGCGGTGGATAGAGAAGGGTTTTTATCATAGGGAATAAAATCAGGCCTCGACAACTTAACCTGCGGAAAAACTTTTTTTGAAAAAAATCCCTGACCGGCGGGTCAGAATTTCACCAAAAAACTGACGTTACCCGATTCACTCAAAAACGGTGCCAAACTGTTGCAAAGACTCCCCTGATACGTTTGGCGGTGGATACAGAAGGGTTTTTATCATAGGGAATAAAATCAGGCCTCGGCAACTTAATCTGCGGAAAAAATTTTTTTTGAAAAAAATCCCTGACCGGCGGGTCAGAATTTCACCAAAAATCTGACCTTACCCGATTCATTCAAAAACGGTGCCAAACTGTTGCAATGGCTCCCCTGATACGTTTGGCGGTGGATAGAGAAGGGTTTTTATCATAGGGAATAAAATCAGGCCTCGACAACTTAACCTGCAGAAAAACTTTTTTTTGAAAAAAATCCCTGACCGGCGGGTCAGAATTTCACCAAAAATCTGACGTTACCCGATTCACTCAAAAACGGTGCCAAACTGTTGCAAGGACTCCCCTGATACGTTTGACGGTGGATACAGAAGTGTTTTTATCATAGGGAATAAAATCAGGCCTCGACAACTTAACCTGCGGAAAAACTTTTTTTGAAAAAAATCCCTGACCGGCGGGTCAGAATTTCACCAAAAAACTGACGTTACCCGATTCACTCAAAAACGGTGCCAAACTGTTGCAAAGACTCCCCTGATACGTTTGGCGGTGGATACAGAAGGGTTTTTATCATAGGGAATAAAATCAGGCCTCGACAACTTAATCTGCGGAAAAAATTTTTTTTGAAAAAAATCCCTGACCGGCGGGTCAGAATTTCACCAAAAATCTGAGGTTACCCTATTCACTCAAAAATGGTGCCAAACTGTTGCAAAGACTCCCCCGATGTGTTTGGCGGTGGATACAGAAGGGTTTTTATCATAGGGAATAAAATCAGGCCTCGACAACTTAACCTGCGGAAAAACTTTTTTTTGAAAAAAATCCCTGACCGGCGGGTCAGAATTTCACCAAAAATCTGACGTTACCCTATTCACTCAAAAACGGTGCCAAACTGTTGCAAAGACTCCCCTGATACGATTGGCGGTGGATAGAGAAGGGTTTTTATCATAGGGAATAAAATCAGGCCTCGACAACTTAACCTGCGGAAAAACTTTTTTTGAAAAAAATCCCTGACCGGCGGGTCAGAATTTCACCAAAAATCTGAGGTTACCCGATTCACTCAAAAATGGTGCCAAACTGTTGCAAAGACTCCCCTGATACGTTTGGCGGTGGATACGGAAGGGTTTTTATCATAGGGAATGAAATCAGGCCTCGACAACTTAACCTGCGGAAAAACTTTTTTTTGAAAAAAATCCCTGACCGGCGGGTCAGAATTTCACCAAAAATCTGACGTTACCCTATTCACTCAAAAACGGTGCCAAACTGTTGCAAAGACTCCCCTGATACGTTTGGTGGTGGATACAGAAGGGTTTTTATCATAGGGAATAAAATCAGGCCTCAACAACTTAACCTGCGAAAAAACTTTTTTTTTAAAAAAAATCCCTGACTGGCGGGTCAGAATTTCACCAAAAATCTGACCTTACCCGATTCATTCAAAAACGGTGCCAAACTGTTGCAAAGACTCCCCTGATACGTTTGGCGGTGGATAGAGAAGGGTTTTTATCATAGGGAATAAAATCAGGCCTCGACAACTTAACCTGCGGAAAAACTTTTTTTTGAAAAAAATCCCTGACCGGCGGGTCAGAATTTCACCAAAAATCTGACGTTACCCGATTCACTCAAAAACGGTGCCAAACTGTTGCAAGGACTCCCCTGATACGTTTGACGGTGGATACAGAAGTGTTTTTATCATAGGGAATAAAATCAGGCCTCGACAACTTAACCTGCGGAAAAACTTTTTTTGAAAAAAATCCCTGACCGGCGGGTCAGAATTTCACCAAAAAACTAACGTTACCCGATTCACTCAAAAACGGTGCCAAACTGTTGCAAAGACTCCCCTGATACGTTTGGCGGTGGATACAGAAGGGTTTTTATCATAGGGAATAAAATCAGGCCTCGACAACTTAATCTGCGGAAAAAAAATTTTTTGAAAAAAATCCCTGACCGGCGGGTCAGAATTTCACCAAAAATCTGACGTTACCCTATTCACTCAAAAACGGTGCCAAACTGTTGCAAAGACTCCCCTGATACGATTGGCGGTGGATAGAGAAGGGTTTTTATCATAGGGAATAAAATCAGGCCTCAACAACTTAACCTGCGAAAAAACTTTTTTTTAAAAAAAAATCCCTGACTGGCGGGTCAGAATTTCACCAAAAATCTGACGTTACCCGATTCACTCAAAAACGGTGCCAAACTGTTGCAAAGACTCCCCTGATATGTTTGACGGTGGATACAGAAGTGTTTTTATCATAGGGAATAAAATCAGGCCTCGACAACTTAACATGTGGAAAAACTTTTTTTTGAAAAAAATCCCTGACCGGCGGGTCAGAATTTCACCAAAAATCTGACGTTACCCGATTCACTCAAAAACGGTGCCAAACTGTTGCAAAGACTCCCCTGATACGTTTGGCGGTGGATAGAGAAGGGTTTTTATCATAGGGAATAAAATCAGGCCTCGACAACTTAACCTGCGGAAAAACTTTTTTTTGAAAAAAATCCCTGACCGGCGGGTCAGAATTTCACCAAAAATCTGAGGTTACCCTATTCACTCAAAAATGGTGCCAAACTGTTGCAAAGACTCCCCTGATACATTTGGCGGTGGATACAGAAGGGTTTTTATCATAGGGAATAAAATCAGGCCTCGACAACTTAACCTGCGGAAAAACTTTTTTTTGAAAAAAATCCCTGACCGGCGGGTCAGAATTTCACCAAAAATCTGACGTTACCCGATTCACTCAAAAACGGTGCCAAACTGTTGCAAGGACTCCCCTGATACGTTTGACGGTGGATACAGAAGTGTTTTTATCATAGGGAATAAAATCAGGCCTCGACAACTTAACCTGCTGAAAAACTTTTTTTGAAAAAAATCCCTGACCGGCGGGTCAGAATTTCACCAAAAAACTGACGTTACCCGATTCACTCAAAAACGGTGCCAAACTGTTGCAAAGACTCCCCTGATACGTTTGGCGGTGGATACAGAAGGGTTTTTATCATAGGGAATAAAATCAGGCCTCGACAACTTAATCTGCGGAAAAAAATTTTTTTGAAAAAAATCCCTGACCGGCGGGTCAGAATTTCACCAAAAATCTGAGGTTACCCTATTCACTCAAAAATGGTGCCAAACTGTTGCAAAGACTCCCCTGATGCGTTTGGCGGTGGATACAGAAGGGTTTTTATCATAGGGAATAAAATCAGGCCTCGACAACTTAACCTGCGGAAAAACTTTTTTTTGAAAAAAATCCCTGACCGGCGGGTCAGAATTTCACCAAAAATCTGACGTTACCCTATTCACTCAAAAACGGTGCCAAACTGTTGCAAAGACTCCCCTGATACGATTGGCGGTGGATAGAGAAGCGTTTTTATCATAGGGAATAAAATCAGGCCTCAACAACTAAACCTGCGAAAAAACTTTTTTTAAAAAAAAATCCCTGACTGGCGGGTCAGAATTTCACCAAAAATCTGACGTTACCCGATTCACTCAAAAACGGTGCCAAACTGTTGCAAAGACTCCCCTGATATGTTTGGCGGTGGATAGAGAAGGGTTTTTATCATAGGGAATAAAATCAGGCCTCGACAACTTAACATGTGGAAAAACTTTTTTTTGAAAAAAATCCCTGACCGGCGGGTCAGAATTTCACCAAAAAACTGACGTTACCCGATTCACTCAAAAACGGTGCCAAACTGTTGCAAAGACTCCCCTGATACGTTTGGCGGTGGATACAGAAGGGTTTTTATCATAGGGAATAAAATCAGGCCTCGACAACTTAATCTGCGGAAAAAAATTTTTTTGAAAAAAATCCCTGACCGGCGGGTCAGAATTTCACCAAAAATCTGACCTTACCTGATTCATTCAAAAACGGTGCCAAACTGTTGCAATGGCTCCCCTGATACGTTTGGCGGTGGATACGGAAGGGTTTTTATCATAGGGAATAAAATCAGGCCTCGACAACTTAACATGTGGAAAAACTTTTTTTAAAAAAAAAATCCCTGACCGGCGGGTCAGAATTTCACCAAAAATCTGACGTTACCCGATTCACTCAAAAACGGTGCCAAACTGTTGCAAAGACTCCCCTGATACGTTTGGCGGTGGATAGAGAAGGGTTTTTATCATAGGGAATAAAATCAGGCCTCGACAACTTAACCTGCGGAAAAACTTTTTTTTGAAAAAAATCCCTGACCGGCGGGTCAGAATTTCACCAAAAATCTGAGGTTACCCTATTCACTCAAAAATGGTGCCAAACTGTTGCAAAGACTCCCCTGATACATTTGGCGGTGGATACAGAAGGGTTTTTATCATAGGGAATAAAATCAGGCCTCGACAACTTAACCTGCGGAAAAACTTTTTTTTGAAAAAAATCCCTGACCGGCGGGTCAGAATTTCACCAAAAATCTGACGTTACCCGATTCACTCAAAAACGGTGCCAAACTGTTGCAAGGACTCCCCTGATACGTTTGACGGTGGATACAGAAGTGTTTTTATCATAGGGAATAAAATCAGGCCTCGACAACTTAACCTGCTGAAAAACTTTTTTTGAAAAAAATCCCTGACCGGCGGGTCAGAATTTCACCAAAAAACTGACGTTACCCGATTCACTCAAAAACGGTGCCAAACTGTTGCAAAGACTCCCCTGATACGTTTGGCGGTGGATACAGAAGGGTTTTTATCATAGGGAATAAAATCAGGCCTCGACAACTTAATCTGCGGAAAAAAATTTTTTTGAAAAAAATCCCTGACCGGCGGGTCAGAATTTCACCAAAAATCTGAGGTTACCCTATTCACTCAAAAATGGTGCCAAACTGTTGCAAAGACTCCCCTGATGCGTTTGGCGGTGGATACAGAAGGGTTTTTATCATAGGGAATAAAATCAGGCCTCGACAACTTAACCTGCGGAAAAACTTTTTTTTGAAAAAAATCCCTGACCGGCGGGTCAGAATTTCACCAAAAATCTGACGTTACCCTATTCACTCAAAAACGGTGCCAAACTGTTGCAAAGACTCCCCTGATACGATTGGCGGTGGATAGAGAAGCGTTTTTATCATAGGGAATAAAATCAGGCCTCAACAACTAAACCTGCGAAAAAACTTTTTTTAAAAAAAAATCCCTGACTGGCGGGTCAGAATTTCACCAAAAATCTGACGTTACCCGATTCACTCAAAAACGGTGCCAAACTGTTGCAAAGACTCCCCTGATATGTTTGGCGGTGGATAGAGAAGGGTTTTTATCATAGGGAATAAAATCAGGCCTCGACAACTTAACATGTGGAAAAACTTTTTTTTGAAAAAAATCCCTGACCGGCGGGTCAGAATTTCACCAAAAAACTGACGTTACCCGATTCACTCAAAAACGGTGCCAAACTGTTGCAAAGACTCCCCTGATACGTTTGGCGGTGGATACAGAAGGGTTTTTATCATAGGGAATAAAATCAGGCCTCGACAACTTAATCTGCGGAAAAAATTTTTTTTGAAAAAAATCCCTGACCGGCGGGTCAGAATTTCACCAAAAATCTGACCTTACCTGATTCATTCAAAAACGGTGCCAAACTGTTGCAATGGCTCCCCTGATACGTTTGGCGGTGGATACGGAAGGGTTTTTATCATAGGGAATAAAATCAGGCCTCGACAACTTAACATGTGGAAAAACTATTTTTTGAAAAAAATCCCTGACCGGCGGGTCAGAATTTCACCAAAAATCTGACGTTACCCGATTCACTCAAAAACGGTGCCAAACTGTTGCAAAGACTCCCCTGATACGTTTGGTGGTGGATACAGAAGGGTTTTTATCATAGGGAATAAAATCAGGCCTCGACAACTTAACCTGCGGAAAAACTTTTTTTGAAAAAAATCCCTGACCGGCGCGTCAGAATTTCACCAAAAAACTGACGTTACCCGATTCACTCAAAAACGGTGCCAAACTGTTGCAATGACTCCCTTGATACGTTTGGCGGTGGATAGAGAAGGGTTTTTATCATAGGGAATAAAATCAGGCCTCGACAACTTAAGCTGAGGAAAAACTTTTTTTTGAAAAAAATCCCTGACCGGCGGGTCAGAATTTCACCAAAAATCTGACGTTACCCTATTCACTCAAAAACGGTGCCAAACTGTTGCAAAGACTCCCCTGATACGTTTGGCGGTGGATACAGAAGAGTTTTTATCATAGGGAATAAAATCAGGCCTCGACAACTTAAGCTGAGGAAAAACTTTTTTTTGAAAAAAATCCCTGACCGGCGGGTCAGAATTTCACCAAAAATCTGACGTTACCCGATTCACTCAAAAACGGTGCCAAACTGTAGTAAAGACTCCCCTGATACGTTTGACGGTGGATACAGAAGTGTTTTTATCATAGGGAATAAAATCAGGCCTCGACAACTTAACATGTGGAAAAACTTTTCTTTGAAAAAAAACCCTGACCGGCGGGTCAGAATTTCACCAAAAATCTGACGTTACCCGATTCACTCAAAAACGGTGCCAAACTGTTGCAAAGACTCCCCTGATACGTTTGGCGGTGGATACAGAAGAGTTTTTATCATAGGGAATAAAATCAGGCCTCGACAACTTAAGCTGAGGAAAAACTTTTTTTTGAAAAAAATCCCTGACCGGCGGGTCAGAATTTCACCAAAAATCTGATGTTACCCTATTCACTCAAAAATGGTGCCAAACTGTTGCAAGGACTCCCCTGATACGTTTGGCGGTGGATACAGAAGGGTTTTTATCATAGGGAATAAAATCAGGCCTCGACAACTTAACCTGCGGAAAAACTTTTTTTGAAAAAAATCCCTGACCGGCGGGTCAGAATTTCACCAAAAAACTGACGTTACCCGATTCACTCAAAAACGGTGCCAAACTGTTGCAAAGACTCCCCTGATACGTTTGGCGGTGGATACAGAAGGGTTTTTATCATAGGGAATAAAATCAGGCCTCGACAACTTAATCTGCGGAAAAACTTTTTTTGAAAAAAATCCCTGACCGGCGGGTCAGAATTTCACCAAAAAACTGACGTTACCCGATTCACTCAAAAACGGTGCCAAACTGTTGCAAAGACTCCCCTGATACGTTTGGCGGTGGATACAGAAGGGTTTTTATCATAGGGAATAAAATCAGGCCTCGACAACTTAATCTGCGGAAAAAACTTTTTTTGAAAAAAATCCCTGACCGGCGGGTCAGAATTTCACCAAAAATCTAAGGTTACCCTATTCACTCAAAAATGGTGCCAAACTGTTGCAAAGACTCCCCTGATACGTTTGGCGGTGGATACAGAAGGGTTTTTATCATAGGGAATAAAATCAGGCCTCGACAACTTAACCTGCGGAAAAACTTTTTTTGAAAAAAATCCCTGACCGGCGGGTCAGAATTTCACCAAAAATCTGACGTTACCCTATTCACTCAAAAACGGTGCCAAACTGTTGCAAAGACTCCCCTGATACGATTGGCAGTGGATAGAGAAGGGTTTTTATCATAGGGAATAAAATCAGGCCTCGACAACTTAACCTGCGGAAAAACTTTTTTTTGAAAAAAATCCCTGACCGGCGGGTCAGAATTTCACCAAAAATCTGACCTTACCCGATTCATTCTAAAACGGTGCCAAACTGTTGCAATGACTCCCTTGATACGTTTGGCGGTGGATAGAGAAGGGTTTTTATCATAGGGAATAAAATCAGGCCTCGACAACTTAACCTGCGGAAAAACTTTTTTTTGAAAAAAATCCCTGACCGGCGGGTCAGAATTTCACCAAAAATCTGACGTTACCCGATTCACTCAAAAATGGTGCCAAACTGTTGCAAAGACTCCCCTGATACGTTTGGCGGTGGATACGGAAGGGTTTTTATCATAGGGAATAAAATCAGGCCTCGACAACTTAACCTGCAGAAAAACTTTTTTTTGAAAGAAATCCCTGACCGGCGGGTCAGAATTTCACCAAAAATCTGACGTTACCCTATTCACTCAAAAACGGTGCCAAACTGTTGCAAAGACTCCCCTGATACGTTTGGCGGTGGATAGAGAAGGGTTTTTATCATAGGGAATAAAATCAGGCCTCAACAACTTAACCTGCGGAAAAACTATTTTTTGAAAAAAATCCCTGACCGGCGGGTCAGAATTTCACCAAAAATCTGACGTTACCCGATTCACTCAAAAACGGTGCCAAACTGTTGCAAAGACTCCCCTGATACGTTTGGCGGTGGATACGGAAGGGTTTTTATCATAGGGAATAAAATCAGGCCTCGACAACTTAACCTGCGGAAAAACTTTTTTTTGAAAAAAATCCCTGACCGGCGCGTCAGAATTTCACCAAAAAACTGACGTTACCCGATTCACTCAAAAACGGTGCCAAACTGTTGCAAAGACTCCCCTGATACGTTTGGCGGTGGATACAGAAGGTTTTTTATCATAGGGAATAAAATCAGGCCTCGACAACTTAATCTGCGGAAAAAACTTTTTTTGAAAAAAAATCCCTGACCGGCAGGTCAGAATTTCACCAAAAATCTGAGGTTACCCTATTCACTCAAAAATGGTGCCAAACTGTTGCAAAGACTCCCCTGATACGTTTGGCGGTGGATACAGAAGGGTTTTTATCATAGGGAATAAAATCAGGCCTCAACAACTTAACCTGCGGAAAAACTTTTTTTTGAAAAAAATCCCTGACCGGCGGGTCAGAATTTCACCAAAAATCTGAGGTTACCCTATTCACTCAAAAACGGTGCCAAACTGTTGCAAAGACTCCCCTGATACGATTGGCGGTGGATAGAGAAGGGTTTTTATCATAGGGAATAAAATCAGGCCTCGACAACTTAACCTGCGGAAAAACTTTTTTTGAAAAAAATCCCTGACCGGCGGGTCAGAATTTCACCAAAAATCTGACGTTACCCGATTCACTCAAAAACGGTGCCAAACTGTTGCAAAGACTCCCCTGATACGTTTGGCGGTGGATAGAGAAGGGTTTTTATCATAGGGAATAAAATCAGGCCTCAACAACTTAACCTGCGAAAAAACTTTTTTTAAAAAAAAATCCCTGACCGGCGGGTCAGAATTTCACCAAAAATCTGACGTTACCCGATTCACTCAAAAACGGTGCCAAACTGTTGCAAAGACTCCCCTGATATGTTTGACGGTGGATACAGAAGTGTTTTTTATCATAGGGAATAAAATCAGGCCTCGACAACTTAACATGTGGAAAAACTTTTTTTTGAAAAAAATCCCTGACCGGCGGGTCAGAATTTCACCAAAAATCTGACGTTACCCGATTCACTCAAAAACGGTGCCAAACTGTTGCAAAGACTCCCCTGATACGTTTGGTGGTGGATACAGAAGAGTTTTTATCATAGGGAATAAAATCAGGCCTCGATAACTTAACCTGCGGAAAAACTTTTTTTGAAAAAAATCCCTGACCGGCGGGTCAGAATTTCACCAAAAAACTGACGTTACCCGATTCACTCAAAAACGGTGCCAAACTGTTGCAAAGACTCCCCTGATACGTTTGGCGGTGGATACAGAAGGGTTTTTATCATAGGGAATAAAATCAGGCCTCGACAACTTAATCTGCGGAAAAAAAATTTTTTGAAAAAAATCCCTGACCGGCGGGTCAGAATTTCACCAAAAATCTGACCTTACCCGATTCATTCAAAAACGGTGCCAAACTGTTGCAATGGCTCCCCTGATACGTTTGGCGGTGGATAGAGAAGGGTTTTTATCATAGGGAATAAAATCAGGCCTCGACAACTTAACCTGCGGAAAAACTTTTTTTTGAAAAAAATCCCTGACCGGCGCGTCAGAATTTCACCAAAAAACTGACGTTACCCGATTCACTCAAAAACGGTGCCAAACTGTTGCAAAGACTCCCCTGATACGTTTGGCGGTGGATACAGAAGGGTTTTTATCATAGGGAATAAAATCAGGCCTCAACAACTTAATCTGCGGAAAAAACTTTTTTTGAAAAAAAATCCCTGACCGGCGGGTCAGAATTTCACCAAAAATCTGAGGTTACCCTATTCACTCAAAAACGGTGCCAAAGTGTTGCAAAGACTCCCCTGATACGATTGGCGGTGGATAGAGAAGGGTTTTTCTCATAGGGAATAAAATCAGGCCTCGACAACTTAACCTGCGGAAAAACTTTTTTTGAAAAAAATCCCTGACCGGCGGGTCAGAATTTCACCAAAAATCTGACGTTACCCGATTCACTCAAAAACGGTGCCAAACTGTTGCAAAGACTCCCCTGATACGTTTGGCGGTGGATAGAGAAGGGTTTTTATCATAGGGAATAAAATCAGGCCTCAACAACTTAACCTGCCAAAAAACTTTTTTTTAAAAAAAATCCCTGACCGGCGGGTCAGAATTTCACCAAAAATCTGACGTTACCCGATTCACTCAAAAACGGTGCCAAACTGTTGCAAAGACTCCCCTGATATGTTTGACGGTGGATACAGAAGTGTTTTTATCATAGGGAATAAAATCAGGCCTCGACAACTTAACATGTGGAAAAACTTTTTTTTGAAAAAAATCCCTGACCGGCGGGTCAGAATTTCACCAAAAATCTGACGTTACCCGATTCACTCAAAAACGGTGCCAAACTGTTGCAAAGACTCCCCTGATACGTTTGGTGGTGGATACAGAAGAGTTTTTATCATAGGGAATAAAATCAGGCCTCGATAACTTAACCTGCGGAAAAACTTTTTTTGAAAAAAATCCCTGACCGGCGGGTCAGAATTTCACCAAAAAACTGACGTTACCCGATTCACTCAAAAACGGTGCCAAACTGTTGCAAAGACTCCCCTGATACGTATGGCGGTAAATACAGAAGGGTTTTTATCATAGGGAATAAAATCAGGCCTCGACAACTTAACCTGCGGAAAAACTTTTTTTTGAAAAAAATCCCTGACCGGCGGGTCAGAATTTCACCAAAAATCTGACCTTACCCGATTCATTCAAAAACGGTGCCAAACTGTTGCAATGGCTCCCCTGATACGTTTGGCGGTGGATAGAGAAGGGTTTTTATCATGGGGAATAAAATCAGGCCTCGACAACTTAACCTGCGGAAAAACTTTTTTTTGAAAAAAATCCCTGACCGGCGGGTCAGAATTTCACCAAAAAACTGACGTTACCCGATTCACTCAAAAACGGTGCCAAACTGTTGCAAGGACTCCCCTGATACGTTTGACGGTGGATACAGAAGTGTTTTTATCATAGGGAATAAAATCAGGCCTCGACAACTTAACCTGCGGAAAAACTTTTTTTGAAAAAAATCCCTGACCGGCGGGTCAGAATTTCACCAAAAAACTGACGTTACCCGATTCACTCAAAAACGGTGCCAAACTGTTGCAAAGACTCCCCTGATACGTTTGGCGGTGGATACAGAAGGGTTTTTATCATAGGGAATAAAATCAGGCCTCGACAACTTAATCTGCGGAAAAAACTTTTTTTGAAAAAAATCCCTGACCGGCGGGTCAGAATTTCACCAAAAATCTGACGTTACCCGATTCACTCAAAAACGGTGCCAAACTGTTGCAAAGAGTCCCCTGATACGTTTGGTGGTGGATACAGAAGGGTTTTTTATCATAGGGAATAAAATCAGGCCTCGACAACTTAACCTGCGGAAAAACTTTTTTTTGAAAAAAATCCCTGACCGGCGGGTCAGAATTTCACCAAAAATCTGACGTTACCCTATTCACTCAAAAACGTTGCCAAACTGTTGCAAGGACTCCCCTGATACGATTGGCGGTGGATAGAGAAGGGTTTTTATCATAGGGAATAAAATCAGGCCTCGACAACTTAACCTGCGGAAAAACTTTTTTTGAAAAAAATCCCTGACCGGCGGGTCAGAATTTCACCAAAAATCTGACGTTACCCGATTCACTCAAAAACGGTGCCAAACTGTTGCAAAGACTCCCCTGATACGTTTGGCGGTGGATACGGAAGGGTTTTTTATCATAGGGAATAAAATCAGGCCTCGACAACTTAACATGTGGAAAAACTATTTTTTGAAAAAAATCCCTGACCGGCGGGTCAGAATTTCACCAAAAATCTGACGTTACCCGATTCACTCAAAAACGGTGCCAAACTGTTGCAAAGACTCCCCTGATACGTTTGGTGGTGGATACAGAAGGGTTTTTATCATACGGAATAAAATCAAGCCTCGACAACTTAACCTGCGGAAAAACTTTTTTTGAAAAAAATCCCTGACCGGCGCGTCAGAATTTCACCAAAAAACTGACGTTACCCAATTCACTCAAAAACGGTGCCAAACTGTTGCAAAGACTCCCCTGATACGTTTGGCGGTGGATACAGAAGGGTTTTTATCATAGGGAATAAAATCAGGCCTCGACAACTTAATCTGCGGAAAAAACTTTTTTTGAAAAAAAATCCCTGACCGGCGGGTCAGAATTTCACCAAAAATCTGAGGTTACCCTATTCACTCAAAAATGGTGCCAAACTGTTGCAAAGACTCCCCTGATACGTTTGGCGGTGGATACAGAAGGGTTTTTATCATAGGGAATAAAATCAGGCCTCAACAACTTAACCTGCGGAAAAACTTTTTTTTGAAAAAAATCCCTGATCGGCGGGTCAGAATTTCACCAAAAATCTGACGTTACCCTATTCACTCAAAAACGGTGCCAAACTGTTGCAAAGACTCCCCTGATACGATTGGCGGTGGATAGAGAAGGGTTTTTATCATAGGGAATAAAATCAGGCCTCGACAACTTAACCTGCGGAAAAACTTTTTTTGAAAAAAATCCCTGACCGGCGGGTCAGAATTTCACCAAAAATCTGACCTTACCCGATTCACTCAAAAATGGTGCCAAACTGTTGCAAAGACTCCCCTGATACGTTTGGCGGTGGATACGGAAGGGTTTTTATCATAGGGAATAAAATCAGGCCTCGACAACTTAACCTGCGGAAAAACTTTTTTTTGAAAGAAATCCCTGACCGGCGGGTCAGAATTTCACCAAAAATCTGACGTTACCCTATTCACTCAAAAACGGTGCCAAACTGTTGCAAAGACTCCCCTGATACGTTTGGCGGTGGATAGAGAAGGGTTTTTATCATAGGGAATAAAATCAGGCCTCAACAACTTAACCTGCGAAAAAACTTTTTTTAAAAAAAAATCCCTGACCGGCGGGTCAGAATTTCACCAAAAATCTGACGTTACCCGATTCACTCAAAAACGGTGCCAAACTGTTGCAAAGACTCCCCTGATATGTTTGACGGTGGATACAGAAGTGTTTTTATCATAGGGAATAAAATCAGGCCTCGACAACTTAACATGTGGAAAAACTTTTTTTTGAAAAAAATCCCTGACCGGCGGGTTAGAATTTCACCAAAAAACTGACGTTACCCGATTCACTCAAAAACGGTGCCAAACTGTTGCAAAGACTCCCCTGATACGTTTGGCGGTGGATACAGAAGGGTTTTTATCATAGGGAATAAAATCAGGCCTCGACAACTTAATCTGCGGAAAAAAATTTTTTTGAAAAAAATCCCTGACCGGCGGGTCAGAATTTCACCAAAAATCTGACCTTACCCGATTCACTCAAAAACGGTGCCAAACTGTTGCAAAGACTCCCCTGATATGTTTGACGGTGGATACAGAAGTGTTTTTATCATAGGGAATAAAATCAGGCCTCGACAACTTAACATGTGGAAAAACTTTTTTTTGAAAAAAATCCCTGACCGGCGGGTCAGAATTTCACCAAAAAACTGACGTTACCCGATTCACTCAAAAGCGGTGCCAAACTGTTGCAAAGACTCCCCTGATACGTTTGGCGGTGGATACAGAAGGGTTTTTATCATAGGGAATAAAATCAGGCCTCGACAACTTAATCTGCGGAAAAAATTTTTTTTGAAAAAAATCCCTGACCGGCGGGTCAGAATTTCACCAAAAATCTGACCTTACCCGATTCTTTCAAAAACGGTGCCAAACTGTTGCAATGGCTCCCCTGATACGTTTGGCGGTGGATAGAGAAGGGTTTTTATCATAGGGAATAAAATCAGGCCTCGACAACTTAACCTGCGGAAAAACTTTTTTTTGAAAAAAATCCCTGACCGGCGGGTCAGAATTTCACCAAAAAACTGACGTTACCCGATTCACTCAAAAACGGTGCCAAACTGTTGCAAAGACTCCCCTGATACGTTTGGCGGTGGATACAGAAGGGTTTTTATCATAGGGAATAAAATCAGGCCTCAACAACTTAATCTGCGGAAAAAACTTTTTTTGAAAAAAATCCCTGACCGGCGGGTCAGAATTTCACCAAAAATCTGAGGTTACCCTATTCACTCAAAAATGGTGCCAAACTGTTGCAAAGACTCCCCTGATGCGTTTGGCGGTGGATACAGAAGGGTTTTTATCATAGGGAATAAAATCAGGCCTCGACAACTTAACCTGCGGAAAAACTTTTTTTTGAAAAAAATCCCTGACCGGCGGGTCAGAATTTCACCAAAAATCTGACGTTACCCTATTCACTCAAAAACGGTGCCAAACTGTTGCAAAGACTCCCCTGATACGATTGGCGGTGGATAGAGAAGGGTTTTTATCATAGGGAATAAAATCATGCCTCGACAACTTAACCTGCGGAAAAACTTTTTTTGAAAAAAATCCCTGACCGGCGGGTCAGAATTTCACCAAAAATCTGACGTTACCCGATTCACTCAAAAATGGTGCCAAACTGTTGCAAAGACTCCCCTGATACGTTTGGCGGTGGATACGGAAGGGTTTTTATCATAGGGAATAAAATCAGGCCTCGACAACTTAATCTGCGGAAAAAACTTTTTTTTAAAAAAAATCCCTGACTGGCGGGTCAGAATTTCACCAAAAAACTGACGTTACCCGATTCACTCAAAAACGGTGCCAAACTGTTGCAAAGACTCCCCTGATACGTTTGGCGGTGGATACAGAAGGGTTTTTATCATAGGGAATAAAATCAGGCCTCGACAACTTAATCTGCGGAAAAAACTTTTTTTGAAAAAAATCCCTGACCGGCGGGTCAGAATTTCACCAAAAATCTGAGGTTACCCTATTCACTCAAAAATGGTGCCAAACTGTTGCAAAGACTCCCCTGATGCGTTTGGCGGTGGATACAGAAGGGTTTTTATCATAGGGAATAAAATCAGGCCTCGACAACTTAACCTGCGGAAAAACTTTTTTTGAAAAAAATCCCTGACCGGCGGGTCAGAATTTCACCAAAAATCTGACGTTACCCGATTCACTCAAAAATGGTGCCAAACTGTTGCAAAGACTCCCCTGATACGTTTGGCGGTGGATACGGAAGGGTTTTTATCATAGGGAATAAAATCAGGCCTCGACAACTTAACCTGCGGAAAAACTTTTTTTTGAAAGAAATCCCTGACCGGCGGGTCAGAATTTCACCAAAAATCTGACGTTACCCTATTCACTAAAAAAAAGGGTGCCAAACTGTTGCAAAGACTCCCCTGATACGTTTGGCGGTGGATAGAGAAGGGTTTTTATCATAGGGAATAAAATCAGGCCTCAACAACTTAACCTGCGAAAAAACTTTTTTTTAAAAAAAATCCCTGACTGGCGGGTCAGAATTTCACCAAAAATCTGACGTTACCCGATTCACTCAAAAACGGTGCCAAACTGTTGCAAAGACTCCCCTGATATGTTTGACGGTGGATACAGAAGTGTTTTTATCATAGGGAATAAAATCAGGCCTCCACAACTTAACATGTGGAAAAACTTTTTTTTGAAAAAAATCCCTGACCGGCGGGTCAGAATTTCACCAAAAATCTGACGTTACCCTATTCACTCAAAAACGGTGCCAAACTGTTGCAAAGACTCCCCTGATACGTTTGGCGGTGGATAGAGAAGGGTTTTTATCATAGGGAATAAAATCAGGCCTCAACAACTTAACCTGCGGAAAAACTTTTTTTTAAAAAAAATCCCTGACCGGCGGGTCAGAATTTCACCAAAAATCTGACGTTACCCGATTCACTCAAAAACGGTGCCAAACTGTTGCAAAGACTCCCCTGATACGTTTGGTGGTGGATACAGAAGGGATTTTATCATAGGGAATAAAATCAGGCCTCGACAACTTAACCTGCGGAAAAACTTTTTTTGAAAAAAATCCCTGACCGGCGGGTCAGAATTTCACCAAAAATCTGACGTTACCCTATTCACTCAAAAACGGTGCCAAACTGTTGCAAAGACTCCCCTGATACGATTGGCGGTGGATAGAGAAGGGTTTTTATCATAGGGAATTAAAATCAGGCCTCGACAACTTAACCTGCGGAAAAACTTTTTTTTGAAAAAAATCCCTGAGCGGGTCAGAATTTCACCAAAAATCTGACCTTATCCGATTCATTCTAAAACGGTGCCAAACTGTTGCAATGACTCCCTTGATACGTTTGGCGGTGGATAGAGAAGGGTTTTTATCATAGGGAATAAAATCAGGCCTCGACAACTTAACCTGCGGAAAAAACTTTTTTTTGAAAAAAATCCCTGACCGGCGGGTCAGAATTTCACCAAAAATCTGATGTTACCCTATTCACTCAAAAATGGTGCCAAACTGTTGCAAGGACTCCCCTGATACGTTTGGTGGTGGATACAGAAGGGTTTTTATCATAGGGAATAAAATCAGGCCTCGACAACTTAACCTGCGGAAAAACTTTTTTTGAAAAAAATCCCTGACCGGCGGGTCAGAATTTCACCAAAAATCTGACCTTACCCGATTCACTCAAAAGCGGTGCCAAACTGTTGCAAAGACTCCCCTGATACGTTTGGCGGTGGATACGGAAGGGTTTTTATCATAGGGAATAAAATCAGGCCTCGACAACTTAACCTGCGGAAAAAACTTTTTTTTTGAAAAAAATCCCTGACCGGCGGGTGAGAATTTCACCAAAAATCTGATGTTACCCTATTCACTCAAAAATGGTGCCAAACTGTTGCAAGGACTCCCCTGATACGTTTGGTGGTGGATACAGAAGGGTTTTTATCATAGGGAATAAAATCAGGCCTCAACAACTTAAGCTGCGGAAAAACTTTTTTTGAAAAAAATCCCTGACCGGCGGGTCAGAATTTCACCAAAAAACTGACGTTACCCGATTCACTCAAAAACGGTGCCAAACTGTTGCAAAGACTCCCCTGATACGTTTGGCGGTGGATACAGAAGGGTTTTTATCATAGGGAATAAAATCAGGCCTCGACAACTTAATCTGCGGAAAAAACTTTTTTTGAAAAAAATCCCTGACCGGCGGGTTAGAATTTCACCAAAAATCTGAGGTTACCCTATTCACTCAAAAATGGTGCCAAACTGTTGCAAAGACTCCCCTGATACGTTTGGCGGTGGATACAGAAGGGTTTTTATCATAGGGAATAAAATCAGGCCTCGACAACTTAACCTGCGGAAAAACTTTTTTTTGAAAAAAATCCCTGACCGGCGGGTCAGAATTTCACCAAAAATCTGACGTTACCCTATTCACTCAAAAACGGTGCCAAACTGTTGCAAAGACTCCCCTGATACGATTGGCGGTGGATAGAGAAGGGTTTTTATCATAGGGAATAAAATCAGGCCTCGACAACTTAACCTGCAGAAAAACTTTTTTTTGAAAAAAATCCCTGACCGGCAGGTCAGAATTTCACCAAAAATCTGACCTTACCCGATTCATTCTAAAACGGTGCCAAACTGTTGCAATGACTCCCTTGATACGTTTGTCGGTGGATAGAGAAGGGTTTTTATCATAGGGAATAAAATCAGGCCTCGACAACTTAACCTGCGGAAAAACTTTTTTTTGAAAAAAATCCCTGACCGGCGGGTCAGAATTTCACCAAAAATCTGACCTTACCCGATTCATTCTAAAACGGTGCCAAACTGTTGCAATGACTCCCTTGATACGTTTGGCGGTGGATAGAGAAGGGTTTTTATCATAGGGAATAAAATCAGGCCTCGACAACTTAAGCTGAGGAAAAACTTTTTTTTGAAAAAAATCCCTGACCGGCGGGTCAGAATTTCACCAAAAATCTGACGTTACCCGATTCACTCAAAAACGGTGCCAAACTGTTGCAAAGACTCCCCTGATACGTTTGGCGGTGGATAGAGAAGGGTTTTTATCATAGGGAATAAAATCAGGCCTCAACAACTTAACCTGCGAAAAAACTTTTTTTAAAAAAAAATCCCTGACCGGCGGGTCAGAATTTCACCAAAAATCTGACGTTACCCGATTCACTCAAAAACGGTGCCAAACTGTTGCAAAGACTCCCCTGATATGTTTGACGGTGGATACAGAAGTGTTTTTTATCATAGGGAATAAAATCAGGCCTCGACAACTTAACATGTGGAAAAACTTTTTTTTGAAAAAAATCCCTGACCGGCGGGTCAGAATTTCACCAAAAATCTGACGTTACCCGATTCACTCAAAAACGGTGCCAAACTGTTGCAAAGACTCCCCTGATACGTTTGGTGGTGGATACAGAAGAGTTTTTATCATAGGGAATAAAATCAGGCCTCGATAACTTAACCTGCGGAAAAACTTTTTTTGAAAAAAATCCCTGACCGGCGGGTCAGAATTTCACCAAAAAACTGACGTTACCCGATTCACTCAAAAACGGTGCCAAACTGTTGCAAAGACTCCCCTGATACGTTTGGCGGTGGATACAGAAGGGTTTTTATCATAGGGAATAAAATCAGGCCTCGACAACTTAATCTGCGGAAAAAAAATTTTTTGAAAAAAATCCCTGACCGGCGGGTCAGAATTTCACCAAAAATCTGACCTTACCCGATTCATTCAAAAACGGTGCCAAACTGTTGCAATGGCTCCCCTGATACGTTTGGCGGTGGATAGAGAAGGGTTTTTATCATAGGGAATAAAATCAGGCCTCGACAACTTAACCTGCGGAAAAACTTTTTTTTGAAAAAAATCCCTGACCGGCGCGTCAGAATTTCACCAAAAAACTGACGTTACCCGATTCACTCAAAAACGGTGCCAAACTGTTGCAAAGACTCCCCTGATACGTTTGGCGGTGGATACAGAAGGGTTTTTATCATAGGGAATAAAATCAGGCCTCAACAACTTAATCTGCGGAAAAAACTTTTTTTGAAAAAAAATCCCTGACCGGCGGGTCAGAATTTCACCAAAAATCTGAGGTTACCCTATTCACTCAAAAATGGTGCCAAACTGTTGCAAAGACTCCCCTGATACGTTTGGCGGTGGATACAGAAGGGTTTTTATCATAGGGAATAAAATCAGGCCTCAACAACTTAACCTGCGGAATAACTTTTTTTTGAAAAAAATCCCTGACCGGCGGGTCAGAATTTCACCAAAAATCTGACGTTACCCTATTCACTCAAAAACGGTGCCAAACTGTTGCAAAGACTCCCCTGATACGATTGGCGGTGGATAGAGAAGGGTTTTTCTCATAGGGAATAAAATCAGGCCTCGACAACTTAACCTGCGGAAAAACTTTTTTTGAAAAAAATCCCTGACCGGCGGGTCAGAATTTCACCAAAAATCTGACGTTACCCGATTCACTCAAAAACGGTGCCAAACTGTTGCAAAGACTCCCCTGATACGTTTGGCGGTGGATAGAGAAGGGTTTTTATCATAGGGAATAAAATCAGGCCTCAACAACTTAACCTGCCAAAAAACTTTTTTTTAAAAAAAATCCCTGACCGGCGGGTCAGAATTTCACCAAAAATCTGACGTTACCCGATTCACTCAAAAACGGTGCCAAACTGTTGCAAAGACTCCCCTGATATGTTTGACGGTGGATACAGAAGTGTTTTTATCATAGGGAATAAAATCAGGCCTCGACAACTTAACATGTGGAAAAACTTTTTTTTGAAAAAAATCCCTGACCGGCGGGTCAGAATTTCACCAAAAATCTGACGTTACCCGATTCACTCAAAAACGGTGCCAAACTGTTGCAAAGACTCCCCTGATACGTTTGGTGGTGGATACAGAAGAGTTTTTATCATAGGGAATAAAATCAGGCCTCGATAACTTAACCTGCGGAAAAACTTTTTTTGAAAAAAATCCCTGACCGGCGGGTCAGAATTTCACCAAAAAACTGACGTTACCCGATTCACTCAAAAACGGTGCCAAACTGTTGCAAAGACTCCCCTGATACGTTTGGCGGTGGATACAGAAGTGTTTTTATCATAGGGAATAAAATCAGGCCTCGACAACTTAATCTGCGGAAAAAAAATTTTTTGAAAAAAATCCCTGACCGGCGGGTCAGAATTTCACCAAAAATCTGACCTTACCCGATTCATTCAAAAACGGTGCCAAACTGTTGCAATGGCTCCCCTGATACGTTTGGCGGTGGATAGAGAAGGGTTTTTATCATGGGGAATAAAATCAGGCCTCGACAACTTAACCTGCGGAAAAACTTTTTTTTGAAAAAAATCCCTGACCGGCGGGTCAGAATTTCACCAAAAAACTGACGTTACCCGATTCACTCAAAAACGGTGCCAAACTGTTGCAAGGACTCCCCTGATACGTTTGACGGTGGATACAGAAGTGTTTTTATCATAGGGAATAAAATCAGGCCTCGACAACTTAACCTGCGGAAAAACTTTTTTTGAAAAAAATCCCTGACCGGCGGGTCAGAATTTCACCAAAAAACTGACGTTACCCGATTCACTCAAAAACGGTGCCAAACTGTTGCAAAGACTCCCCTGATACGTTTGGCGGTGGATACAGAAGGGTTTTTATCATAGGGAATAAAATCAGGCCTCGACAACTTAATCTGCGGAAAAAACTTTTTTTGAAAAAAATCCCTGACCGGCGGGTCAGAATTTCACCAAAAATCTGACGTTACCCGATTCACTCAAAAACGTTGCCAAACTGTTGCAAGGACTCCCCTGATACGATTGGCGGTGGATAGAGAAGGGTTTTTATCATAGGGAATAAAATCAGGCCTCGACAACTTAACCTGCGGAAAAACTTTTTTTGAAAAAAATCCCTGACCGGCGGGTCAGAATTTCACCAAAAATCTGACGTTACCCGATTCACTCAAAAACGGTGCCAAACTGTTGCAAAGACTCCCCTGATACGTTTGGCGGTGGATACGGAAGGGTTTTTATCATAGGGAATAAAATCAGGCCTCGACAACTTAACATGTGGAAAAACTATTTTTTGAAAAAAATCCCTGACCGGCGGGTCAGAATTTCACCAAAAATCTGACGTTACCCGATTCACTCAAAAACGGTGCCAAACTGTTGCAAAGACTCCCCTGATACGTTTGGTGGTGGATACAGAAGGGTTTTTATCATACGGAATAAAATCAGGCCTCGACAACTTAACCTGCGGAAAAACTTTTTTTGAAAAAAATCCCTGACCGGCGCGTCAGAATTTCACCAAAAAACTGACGTTACCCGATTCACTCAAAAACGGTGCCAAACTGTTGCAAAGACTCCCCTGATACGTTTGGCGGTGGATACAGAAGGGTTTTTATCATAGGGAATAAAATCAGGCCTCGACAACTTAATCTGCGGAAAAAACTTTTTTTGAAAAAAAAATCCCTGACCGGCGGGTCAGAATTTCACCAAAAATCTGAGGTTACCCTATTCACTCAAAAATGGTGCCAAACTGTTGCAAAGACTCCCCTGATACGTTTGGCGGTGGATACAGAAGGGTTTTTATCATAGGGAATAAAATCAGGCCTCAACAACTTAACCTGCGGAAAAACTTTTTTTTGAAAAAAATCCCTGATCGGCGGGTCAGAATTTCACCAAAAATCTGACGTTACCCTATTCACTCAAAAACGGTGCCAAACTGTTGCAAAGACTCCCCTGATACGATTGGCGGTGGATAGAGAAGGGTTTTTATCATAGGGAATAAAATCAGGCCTCGACAACTTAACCTGCGGAAAAACTTTTTTTGAAAAAAATCCCTGACCGGCGGGTCAGAATTTCACCAAAAATCTGAGCTTACCCGATTCACTCAAAAATGGTGCCAAACTGTTGCAAAGACTCCCCTGATACGTTTGGCGGTGGATACGGAAGGGTTTTTATCATAGGGAATAAAATCAGGCCTCGACAACTTAACCTGCGGAAAAACTTTTTTTTGAAAGAAATCCCTGACCGGCGGGTCAGAATTTCACCAAAAATCTGACGTTACCCTATTCACTCAAAAACGGTGCCAAACTGTTGCAAAGACTCCCCTGATACGTTTGGCGGTGGATAGAGAAGGGTTTTTATCATAGGGAATAAAATCAGGCCTCAACAACTTAACCTGCGAAAAAACTTTTTTTAAAAAAAAATCCCTGACCGGCGGGTCAGAATTTCACCAAAAATCTGACGTTACCCGATTCACTCAAAAACGGTGCCAAACTGTTGCAAAGACTCCCCTGATATGTTTGACGGTGGATACAGAAGTGTTTTTATCATAGGGAATAAAATCAGGCCTCGACAACTTAACATGTGGAAAAACTTTTTTTTGAAAAAAATCCCTGACCGGCGGGTTAGAATTTCACCAAAAAACTGACGTTACCCGATTCACTCAAAAACGGTGCCAAACTGTTGCAAAGACTCCCCTGATACGTTTGGCGGTGGATACAGAAGGGTTTTTATCATAGGGAATAAAATCAGGCCTCGACAACTTAATCTGCGGAAAAAAATTTTTTTGAAAAAAATCCCTGACCGGCGGGTCAGAATTTCACCAAAAATCTGACCTTACCCGATTCACTCAAAAACGGTGCCAAACTGTTGCAAAGACTCCCCTGATATGTTTGACGGTGGATACAGAAGTGTTTTTATCATAGGGAATAAAATCAGGCCTCGACAACTTAACATGTGGAAAAACTTTTTTTTGAAAAAAATCCCTGACCGGCGGGTCAGAATTTCACCAAAAAACTGACGTTACCCGATTCACTCAAAAACGGTGCCAAACTGTTGCAAAGACTCCCCTGATACGTTTGGCGGTGGATACAGAAGGGTTTTTATCATAGGGAATAAAATCAGGCCTCGACAACTTAATCTGCGGAAAAAATTTTTTTTGAAAAAAATCCCTGACCGGCGGGTCAGAATTTCACCAAAAATCTGACCTTACCCGATTCTTTCAAAAACGGTGCCAAACTGTTGCAATGGCTCCCCTGATACGTTTGGCGGTGGATAGAGAAGGGTTTTTATCATAGGGAATAAAATCAGGCCTCGACAACTTAACCTGCGGAAAAACTTTTTTTTGAAAAAAATCCCTGACCGGCGGGTCAGAATTTCACCAAAAAACTGACGTTACCCGATTCACTCAAAAACGGTGCCAAACTGTTGCAAAGACTCCCCTGATACGTTTGGCGGTGGATACAGAAGGGTTTTTATCATAGGGAATAAAATCAGGCCTCAACAACTTAATCTGCGGAAAAAACTTTTTTTGAAAAAAATCCCTGACCGGCGGGTCAGAATTTCACCAAAAATCTGAGGTTACCCTATTCACTCAAAAATGGTGCCAAACTGTTGCAAAGACTCCCCTGATGCGTTTGGCGGTGGATACAGAAGGGTTTTTATCATAGGGAATAAAATCAGGCCTCGACAACTTAACCTGCGGAAAAACTTTTTTTTGAAAAAAATCCCTGACCGGCGGGTCAGAATTTCACCAAAAATCTGACGTTACCCTATTCACTCAAAAACGGTGCCAAACTGTTGCAAAGACTCCCCTGATACGATTGGCGGGGGAAAGAGAAGGGTTTTTATCATAGGGAATAAAATCAGGCCTCGACAACTTAACCTGCGGAAAAACTTTTTTTGAAAAAAATCCCTGACCGGCGGGTCAGAATTTCACCAAAAATCTGACCTTACCCGATTCACTCAAAAATGGTGCCAAACTGTTGCAAAGACTCCCCTGATACGTTTGGCGGTGGATACGGAAGGGTTTTTATCATAGGGAATAAAATCAGGCCTCGACAACTTAACCTGCGGAAAAACTTTTTTTTGAAAGAAATCCCTGACCGGCGGGTCAGAATTTCACCAAAAATCTGACGTTACCCTATTCACTCAAAAACGGTGCCAAACTGTTGCAAAGACTCCCCTGATACGTTTGGCGGTGGATAGAGAAGGGTTTTTATCATAGGGAATAAAATCAGGCCTCAACAACTTAACCTGCGAAAAAACTTTTTTTAAAAAAAAATCCCTGACCGGCGGGTCAGAATTTCACCAAAAATCTGACGTTACCCGATTCACTCAAAAACGGTGCCAAACTGTTGCAAAGACTCCCCTGATATGTTTGACGGTGGATACAGAAGTGTTTTTATCATAGGGAATAAAATCAGGCCTCGACAACTTAACATGTGGAAAAACTTTTTTTTGAAAAAAATCCCTGACCGGCGGGTTAGAATTTCACCAAAAAACTGACGTTACCCGATTCACTCAAAAACGGTGCCAAACTGTTGCAAAGACTCCCCTGATACGTTTGGCGGTGGATACAGAAGGGTTTTTATCATAGGGAATAAAATCAGGCCTCGACAACTTAATCTGCGGAAAAAAATTTTTTTGAAAAAAATCCCTGACCGGCGGGTCAGAATTTCACCAAAAATCTGACCTTACCCGATTCACTCAAAAACGGTGCCAAACTGTTGCAAAGACTCCCCTGATATGTTTGACGGTGGATACAGAAGTGTTTTTATCATAGGGAATAAAATCAGGCCTCGACAACTTAACATGTGGAAAAACTTTTTTTTGAAAAAAATCCCTGACCGGCGGGTCAGAATTTCACCAAAAAACTGACGTTACCCGATTCACTCAAAAACGGTGCCAAACTGTTGCAAAGACTCCCCTGATACGTTTGGCGGTGGATACAGAAGGGTTTTTATCATAGGGAATAAAATCAGGCCTCGACAACTTAATCTGCGGAAAAAATTTTTTTTGAAAAAAATCCCTGACCGGCGGGTCAGAATTTCACCAAAAATCTGACCTTACCCGATTCTTTCAAAAACGGTGCCAAACTGTTGCAATGGCTCCCCTGATACGTTTGGCGGTGGATAGAGAAGGGTTTTTATCATAGGGAATAAAATCAGGCCTCGACAACTTAACCTGCGGAAAAACTTTTTTTTGAAAAAAATCCCTGACCGGCGGGTCAGAATTTCACCAAAAAACTGACGTTACCCGATTCACTCAAAAACGGTGCCAAACTGTTGCAAAGACTCCCCTGATACGTTTGGCGGTGGATACAGAAGGGTTTTTATCATAGGGAATAAAATCAGGCCTCAACAACTTAATCTGCGGAAAAAACTTTTTTTGAAAAAAATCCCTGACCGGCGGGTCAGAATTTCACCAAAAATCTGAGGTTACCCTATTCACTCAAAAATGGTGCCAAACTGTTGCAAAGACTCCCCTGATGCGTTTGGCGGTGGATACAGAAGGGTTTTTATCATAGGGAATAAAATCAGGCCTCGACAACTTAACCTGCGGAAAAACTTTTTTTTGAAAAAAATCCCTGACCGGCGGGTCAGAATTTCACCAAAAATCTGACGTTACCCTATTCACTCAAAAACGGTGCCAAACTGTTGCAAAGACTCCCCTGATACGATTGGCGGTGGATAGAGAAGGGTTTTTATCATAGGGAATAAAATCAGGCCTCGACAACTTAACCTGCGGAAAAACTTTTTTTGAAAAAAATCCCTGACCGGCGGGTCAGAATTTCACCAAAAATCTGACGTTACCCGATTCACTCAAAAATGGTGCCAAACTGTTGCAAAGACTCCCCTGATACGTTTGGCGGTGGATACGGAAGGGTTTTTATCATAGGGAATAAAATCAGGCCTCGACAACTTAACCTGCGGAAAAACTTTTTTTTAAAAGAAATCCCTGACCGGCGGGTCAGAATTTCACCAAAAATCTGACGTTACCCTATTCACTCAAAAACGGTGCCAAACTGTTGCAAAGACTCCCCTGATACGTTTGGCGGTGGATAGAGAAGGGTTTTTATCATAGGGAATAAAATCAGGCCTCAACAACTTAACCTGCGAAAAAACTTTTTTTAAAAAAAAATCCCTGACTGGCGGGTCAGAATTTCACCAAAAAACTGACGTTACCCGATTCACTCAAAAACGGTGCCAAACTGTTGCAAAGACTCCCCTGATACGTTTGGCGGTGGATACAGAAGGGTTTTTATCATAGGGAATAAAATCAGGCCTCGACAACTTAATCTGCGGAAAAAACTTTTTTTGAAAAAAATCCCTGACCGGCGGGTCAGAATTTCACCAAAAATCTGAGGTTACCCTATTCACTCAAAAATGGTGCCAAACTGTTGCAAAGACTCCCCTGATGCGTTTGGCGGTGGATACAGAAGGGTTTTTATCATAGGGAATAAAATCAGGCCTCGACAACTTAACCTGCGGAAAAACTTTTTTTGAAAAAAATCCCTGACCGGCGGGTCAGAATTTCACCAAAAATCTGACGTTACCCGATTCACTCAAAAATGGTGCCAAACTGTTGCAAAGACTCCCCTGATACGTTTGGCGGTGGATACGGAAGGGTTTTTATCATAGGGAATAAAATCAGGCCTCGACAACTTAACCTGCGGAAAAACTTTTTTTTGAAAGAAATCCCTGACCGGCGGGTCAGAATTTCACCAAAAATCTGACGTTACCCTATTCACTAAAAAAAAGGGTGCCAAACTGTTGCAAAGACTCCCCTGATACGTTTGGCGGTGGATAGAGAAGGGTTTTTATCATAGGGAATAAAATCAGGCCTCAACAACTTAACCTGCGAAAAAACTTTTTTTAAAAAAAAATCCCTGACTGGCGGGTCAGAATTTCACCAAAAATCTGACGTTACCCGATTCACTCAAAAACGGTGCCAAACTGTTGCAAAGACTCCCCTGATATGTTTGACGGTGGATACAGAAGTGTTTTTATCATAGGGAATAAAATCAGGCCTCCACAACTTAACATGTGGAAAAACTTTTTTTTGAAAAAAATCCCTGACCGGCGGGTCAGAATTTCACCAAAAATCTGACGTTACCCTATTCACTCAAAAACGGTGCCAAACTGTTGCAAAGACTCCCCTGATACGTTTGGCGGTGGATAGAGAAGGGTTTTTATCATAGGGAATAAAATCAGGCCTCAACAACTTAACCTGCGGAAAAACTTTTTTTAAAAAAAAATCCCTGACCGGCGGGTCAGAATTTCACCAAAAATCTGACGTTACCCGATTCACTCAAAAACGGTGCCAAACTGTTGCAAAGACTCCCCTGATACGTTTGGTGGTGGATACAGAAGGGATTTTATCATAGGGAATAAAATCAGGCCTCGACAACTTAACCTGCGGAAAAACTTTTTTTGAAAAAAATCCCTGACCGGCGGGTCAGAATTTCACCAAAAATCTGACGTTACCCTATTCACTCAAAAACGGTGCCAAACTGTTGCAAAGACTCCCCTGATACGATTGGCGGTGGATAGAGAAGGGTTTTTATCATAGGGAATTAAAATCAGGCCTCGACAACTTAACCTGCGGAAAAACTTTTTTTTGAAAAAAATCCCTGAGCGGGTCAGAATTTCACCAAAAATCTGACCTTATCCGATTCATTCTAAAACGGTGCCAAACTGTTGCAATGACTCCCTTGATACGTTTGTCGGTGGATAGAGAAGGGTTTTTATCATAGGGAATAAAATCAGGCCTCGACAACTTAACCTGCGGAAAAACTTTTTTTTGAAAAAAATCCCTGACCGGCGGGTCAGAATTTCACCAAAAATCTGACCTTACCCGATTCATTCTAAAACGGTGCCAAACTGTTGCAATGACTCCCTTGATACGTTTGGCGGTGGATAGAGAAGGGTTTTTATCATAGGGAATAAAATCAGGCCTCGACAACTTAAGCTGAGGAAAATCTTTTTTTTGAAAAAAAATCCCTGACCGGCGGGTCAGAATTTCACCAAAAAACTGACGTTACCCGATTCACTCAAAAACGGTGCAAAACTCTTGCAAAGACTCCCCTGATACGTTTGGCGGTGGATACAGAAGGGTTTTTATCATAGGGAATAAAATCAGGCCTCGACAACTTAATCTGCGGAAAAAACTTTTTTTGAAAAAAATCCCTGACCGGCGGGTCAGAATTTCACCAAAAATCTGAGGTTACCCTATTCACTCAAAAATGGTGCCAAACTGTTGCAAAGACTCCCCTGATACGTTTGGCGGTGGATAGAGAAGGGTTTTTATCATAGGGAATAAAATCAGGCCTCGACAACTTAACCTGCGGAAAAACTTTTTTTTGAAAAAAATCCCTGACCGGCGGGTCAGAATTTCACCAAAAATTTGACGTTACCCTATTCACTCAAAAACGGTGCCAAACTGTTGCAAAGACTCCCCTGATACGATTGGCGGTGGATAGAGAAGGGTTTTTATCATAGGGAATTAAAATCAGGCCTCGACAACTTAACCTGCGGAAAAACTTTTTTTTGAAAAAAATCCCTGACCAGCGGGTCAGAATTTCACCAAAAATCTGACGTTACCCTATTCACTCAAAAACGGTGCCAAACTGTTGCAAAGACTCCCCTGATACGTTTGGTGGTGGATACAGAAGGGTTTTTATCATAGGGAATAAAATCAGGCCTCGACAACTTAACCTGCGGAAAAACTTTTTTTTGAAAAAAATCCCTGACCGGCGGGTCAGAATTTCACCAAAAATCTGACGTTACCCTATTCACTCAAAAATGGTGCCAAACTGTTGCAATGACTCCCTTGATACGTTTGGCGGTGGATAGAGAAGGGTTTTTATCATAGGGAATAAAATCAGGCCTCGACAACTTAAGCTGAGGAAAAACTTTTTTTTGAAAAAAAATCCCTGACCGGCGGGTCAGAATTTCACCAAAAATCTGAAGTTACCCGACTCACTCAAAAACGGTGCCAAACTGTTGCAAAGACTCCCCTGATACGTTTGGCGGTGGATACAGAAGAGTTTTTATCATAGGGAATAAAATCAGGCCTCGACAACTTAAGCTGAGGAAAAACTTTTTTTTGAAAAATATCCCTGACCGGCGGGTCAGAATTTCACCAAAAATCTGACGTTACCCGATTCACTCAAAAACGGTGCCAAACTGTAGTAAAGACTCCCCTGATACGTTTGACGGTGGATACAGAAGGGTTTTTATCATAGGGAATAAAATCAGGCCTCGACAACTTAACATGTGGAAAAACTTTTCTTTGAAAAAAATCCCTGACCGGCGGGTCAGAATTTCACCAAAAATCTGACGTTACCCGATTCACTCAAAAACGGTGCCAAACTGTTGCAAAGACTCCCCTGATACGTTTGGCGGTGGATACAGAAGAGTTTTTATCATAGGGAATAAAATCAGGCCTCGATAACTTAAGCTGAGGAAAAACTTTTTTTTGAAAAAAATCCCTGACCGGCGGGTCAGAATTTCACCAAAAATCTGACGTTACCCGATTCACTCAAAAATGGTGCCAAACTGTTGCAAAGACTCCCCTGATACGTTTGGCGGTGGATACGGAAGGGTTTTTATCATAGGGAATAAAATCAGGCCTCGACAACTTAACTTGCGGAAAAAACTTTTTTTTGAAAAAAATCCCTGACCGGCGGGTCAGAATTTCACCAAAAATCTGATGTTACCCTATTCACTCAAAAATGGTGCCAAACTGTTGCAAGGACTCCCCTGATACGTTTGGTGGTGGATACAGAAGGGTTTTTATCATAGGGAATAAAATCAGGCCTCGACAACTTAACCTGCGGAAAAACTTTTTTTGAAAAAAATCCCTGACCGGCGGGTCAGAATTTCACCAAAAAACTGACGTTGCCCGATTCACTCAAAAACGGTGCCAAACTGTTGCAAAGACTCCCCTGATACGTTTGGCGGTGGATACAGAAGGGTTTTTATCATAGGGAATAAAATCTGGCCTCGACAACTTAATCTGCGGAAAAAACCTTTTTTTGAAAAAAATCCCTGACCGGCGGGTCAGAATTTCACCAAAAATCTGAGGTTACCCTATTCACTCAAAAATGGTGCCAAACTGTTGCAAAGACTCCCCTGATACGTTTGGCGGTGGATACAGAAGGGTTTTTATCATAGGGAATAAAATCAGGCCTCGACAACTTAACCTGCGGAATAACTTTTTTTTGAACAAAAATCCCTGACCGGCGGGTCAGAATTTCACCAAAAATCTGACGTTACCCTATTCACTCAAAAACGGTGCCAAACTGTTGCAAAGACTCCCCTGATACGATTGGCGGTGGATAGAGAATGGTTTTTATCATAGGGAATAAAATCAGGCCTCGACAACTTAACCTGCGGAAAAAACTTTTTTTTGAAAAAAATCCCTGACCAGCGGGTCAGAATTTCACCAAAAATCTGATGTTACCCTATTCACTCAAAAATGGTGCCAAACTGTTGCAAGGACTCCCCTGATACGTTTGGTGGTGGATACAGAAGGGTTTTTATCATAGGGAATAAAATCAGGCCTCGACAACTTAACCTGCGGAAAAACTTTTTTTGAAAAAAATCCCTGACCGGCGGGTCAGAATTTCACCAAAAATCTGACCTTACCCGATTCATTCTAAAACGGTGCCAAACTGTTGCAATGACTCCCTTGATACGTTTGGCAGTGGATAGAGAAGGGTTTTTATCATAGGGAATAAAATCAGGCCTCGACAACTTAACCTGCGGAAAAACTTTTTTTTGAAAAAAATCCCTGACCGGCGGGTCAGAATTTCACCAAAAATCTGACGTTACCCGATTCACTCAAAAATGGTGCCAAACTGTTGCAAATACTCCCCTGATACGTTTGGCGGTGGATACGGAAGGGTTTTTATCATAGGGAATAAAATCAGGCCTCGACAACTTAACCTGCAGAAAAACTTTTTTTTGAAAGAAATCCCTGACCGGCGGGTCAGAATTTCACCAAAAAACTGACGTTACCCTATTCACTCAAAAACGGTGCCAAACTGTTGCAAAGACTCCCCTGATACGTTTGGCGGTGGATAGAGAAGGGTTTTTATCATAGGGAATAAAATCAGGCCTCAACAACTTAACCTGCGGAAAAACTATTTTTTGAAAAAAATCCCTGACCGGCGGGTCAGAATTTCACCAAAAATCTGACGTTACCCGATTCACTCAAAAACGGTGCCAAACTGTTGCAAGGACTCCCCTGATACGTTTGGTGGTGGATACAGAAGGGTTTTTATCATAGGGAATAAAATCAGGCCTCGACAACTTAACCTGCGGAAAAACTTTTTTTGAAAAAAATCCCTGACCGGCGGGTCAGAATTTCACCAAAAAACTGACGTTACCCGATTCACTCAAAAATGGTGCCAAACTGTTGCAAAGACTCCCCTGATACGTTTGGCGGTGGATACAGAAGGGTTTTTATCATAGGGAATAAAATCAGGCCTCGACAACTTAATCTGCGGAAAAAACTTTTTTTGAAAAAAATCCCTGACCGGCGGGTCAGAATTTCAGCAAAAATCTAAGGTTACCCTATTCACTCAAAAATGGTGCCAAACTGTTGCAAAGACTCCCCTGATACGTTTGGCGGTGGATACAGAAGGGTTTTTATCATAGGGAATAAAATCAGGCCTCGACAACTTAACCTGCGGAAAAACTTTTTTTTAAA